>NC_089530.1:20910125-20917625 GCF_963924715.1 Thunnus thynnus | reverse complement strand
ATCTGATGAAACATCTTTTATAGCCATGCAGTGTCTTATTACGACCTATAAATCTCCACATTGTTTCTATACAAAACACTTTAAATGTGAGATTTTCACAGCCACACTTGAGAGGAGAGGTGTGCACACAATGTGTATGTATAGTTATTGTTATTTTACCTGTAACAGACTGATTCTCTTCTAAACTGAAGGATTTACTGGACGGTCTCTTCTTCACAGTGGCAGCTTAATCCAGGGGCATTCAGGGTGTTTGGATCTATAATAGGTTTGGATATGTTGCTCAACTCGGCAAGAAAAAAGGAGAGGGATGTCTGGGATGGAGAGAGGAAAGAGGCCAGCCAATTGTACTAATAGACATTGCTTCCATCTCTCTCTCTCTCTCTCTCTGTTTCTGTCTCTGCCTTGGAGGATGGATTAATCTCATCGGCCCCAGGGCTGAGATTCAAACATCTGTCTGCCCTCCCCTTCCCTTCCTCTTTCTCTGTCAGCCAGCCAGTGTCTCCCCTCTTGCATGCCTCTATTACGGGCATAAATAAGCTGTGGGACACACTTTATGGCTCAAGTTAGAAAGACTTCTATGGATAGATGAATGGATGGATGGACAAGATGTTTACCAAGTGGTCTCAGGCTGACACAAAACACCAGAGCTCTACAAGCAGAAAGGAAGCAAGGGTTATTTGGGCATCCCTAAGCTGAAGATTCCCTCTTAAGAAGTCTGCATTGTGGAGTACTTTCTCCTCATTTCAGTGTTCAATAGAGGTCCACTGATCTCAAATCATATTCTGTTATCATATCTGTAAGAAATTCTCAAAGAAAACGAGATAATGATCTTGGATTCTGCATTCTCGGTTGCCCTTGTGAGCTGCTTGTTATGGGTATATTTCATTACTTTGCCCCCCTGCGGCTTTGTAGCCAAGCTAAACAATATACTACACAGGATATCTCTGCAAATTAACATTTTCATTTGAAAGAGTTAGCTCTTATTCATTCAGAGCAACACACAATGAGTGTAAATGAGCATTTAACATCTTGATCACCAATTTTACCACAACAGTTGTAACAATTTTTATGTTTCCAAAGAAACAATTAGAAGAGCTGAAGAAGTTTAATTGTAACTTAATGAAATGTCAAAGCTTTACATCAAGCATACTGGTTGTAACAGACTGTTGTGTATTTAAAATGTTAAGGAAATCTCCCGTATAGCATTCTGAGACGCAATTTATGTTGCATTTCAGTGGAGAAAAATAATGATCATCATCAGAATCCCTTTTCAGAGGTGCTGAAGAGTTGCTTTCTAACAGTTGTCTGTGTTCAATGCCTTTGAGTATGAAAACCCTTTGACAAGCAAAATATAATTAATGCTGGCAAGGAAAGGTGGAACCTGTGAAGCATACAGTCGTAATGTCTCAGCAATGGCCAGAGGTTTTTCTGAATCACTCCTTCTGCCAGATTAATAAAATGCTTATTCTGTGCTTCAGACAAAAAAAAGGTCTTACTCAGGACTATCCTGAATATTAGTATCACATACTTTTGGGTGAAATATGTACCATAAATACAATGAATAGATATAAAAAGCAAGTTAACTGTGGCACAAAAAAGCAGCGCAATTACAACTGTTAGTCAGGTAAATGTGAAAAAATTGTTTAAAAATCTGTCTGTCTTCTTATAGTACATCCTTTATTCCTTTTTCATTTTCATATACTGCACTTTAATACACATAATTGTCCTTTTTTCACCCTGTTTTTTTTTCTGAATATTTCTTTCATTTGAGTGTTACTAGTTGTTTAATTCCATGCATTTTACACCTCCACTTAACAATGTTTTTGTTGTATGTTTTATTCACTCTCCTCTATGTATATGCTTTTCCAACACATTTTTGATCAAAATGTTATTAATAAAGCTTCATCATTAAACTGAGAAAGGGCATCATAGTGTAAAACATGGGATCTACAGCGACCTCCAGAGGCAGAAAGTAGAAAACCAGCTAAACATAATACTGTATGTACATTACAGTAAAACCACATACACACACTGGGGCTATATGCAACTTATAAATGTACACTGTTAACTTAATCGGTGAATTTAAACATTTTAAAATAAATACTGTGAGAATGTAAACTGCTGTAAATCATAACAAGATTTGAGGACATCCTGATTGATTCCCTCTAAATATACCTGACTATTTGTGGATAGGTGCATTTAATTTCATATCAGTGTTAAATACAAAAAAGAGACTGAAACCCTAAACAAAAATTTTGTTTCATTTGCAGTGGGCATGTGAATATAAGCTCATTCTTTTTTGCAGTCTTTCCTCTGCTTTGACAAACTTTTGAGCTGCAGGGAGGGTGAACTAGTAGTATATATATGACTCAAAAAACATCAGGCTGGCTCTGCTTTTTTGGCTCATACACTGACAATAAACACACACTGGGCTGTATGTGTTCTGGCATCTGTCAGTGGAAAAAAAAAAAGAAAAGTGGATCAGAAAGGGAAATACAGGAGCGGCGAAAGAAGTTTAGAAAATTGCAGAGGAATCTCTTGAGTTGTTCACATACAGAGACAAACATCCACATACAGATTTCAATGCATTCAAGGCTATCTAAGGCATATCTTTCTCTTTACAGTAGCCTGTAAGAGCTACAAAAGAGATATGTGACATCACATCTTCCTGCACACTGAGAAATAATTATTCTTAAATTTTTATTTATTAGCCTAATAATCAGTGAAATCTGCAATTACCCTAAATATGGTTATACTATTTTATATTTATTGCTCAAATTAGCTAATAGTTTTGAAAGTCTGCCCTTAAATCCAATTTTCTGTGCCGGCCTAATGTTGAATTGTTTCTGCCTGTGGGCCTAATTGTATATTCGTGCATGAACAAGGGGCTCATTGTGCTGCGCTGGTAACATGGATCCCCAAATTGATAGACACATAACAGGGTCATCATTCATTTGCATTTTAACAAGTCCTTCAGCTATGACACCGGATCGTGTGAATTCATTACCATACAGGGATGCAGTTCATCCAGCCATCTATTAGTAACGCCAATTAGTTTACTGGGACAGGTTTAGGCGATGCAAATGGGCCTCGCAGACTCGCTCAGGCAACCAGAGATGCCCAAACTTTTTCATGTCAAGGCTCCCATGACAGACGTTTGATAAAGGTTTTTGTCCCAGTGACCCACATCTAAGAGGATTTAAAAAAAATTGTTCGATATGATTTTACAGCAGCAGAGTGAAACATCTGATTACTTGTGATTTGTATGTTCTGGTATGCTAATATATTATTGATTTTGTTTATTTATGACTACCTCCCCTACAAATGATCATATTTACTTCCCATTTAAGCTGTTGTTGGTGAGATTAACTTGTTCATTGTGTTTTTGGGACCTCTTGAAGCTCCTTTGAGTCCCCTGGGTGCGCTCCGGATTGAACATCCTTCTCCAAAAAAATTATGAAACAGGCTGTCATTTTTCTGGACAGGGAGAAGCACTGCAATGTTTCTCTGTGCCATAGATTTGCTGTTCTCTTCTGTTGGATGACATACAGGAAACTTACAACCCAAATGTCTCCAGCTCTGCTGCACTGTAGACTGGAAAAGACATTCCTAATAAAAAAAGAGATAAAAATTTACCTCAGGAAGATATATGAGAATTAAATGCTGAATAAAGCCGCAGATAAACTGTGATGACCACTGCAGCCATAAGCCGATCTGATTTTTTTTAAAACTCAGCTGTCAGTAACGGAACGGACCAGTCAAGTGTGAATAGATGGAACAACCTGTTTATTGTAAACTGCAACTTACTGGTTAAACAGGCCTTGCCACACATAATGTTGGTGTTTATTCACCAAGGCACTGCAAGTTGTACTGTAAGTTTCAGATAAATGTGCCAGTCATGTTATGAGAGTACTTGGACTTAAAACCTGTCCGCCAAGACAGGAACCTGTTACGTTCATCAAATGCCTACCTCATTTTGTGCACTGTTTTTGCTGGCAAATTGCCTTTAAAGTGTCAATTTAATTGAAAAAGTGATCTATCACAAACTAAAGGCAGCCACATATGTAAACTTTGACAAACTGTGATCATGTCATGTAGTGGGACAAAAATATGTCTTCATATAGAAGGACTACATGAACATCAACAGCTTATTTTCTTTTGGATTTAAACTTGCAAAACTGCATTTTCATCACTCTCAGATATCAAGTTGGCTCCTTTGACTGAGCAAGGGCAACAAATTGGTCTCCAGTTATGTTATTTCTTTTGATAAAATACAAGTAGTGGAGGATGCGTTCACAGAGGAAGTAAACTTTAGTGTATGGGTAAAGATGAGAATTATAGAGAAAATAAACGGGTTCATTGCCAAGAAGGTCTGCACATACAAAGAATTTGCCTTGGTGTTGTGTTGCATAACAGTCAAAAAATAGAAGAAAGAAAACAGAAGTACCTATACAAAGTAAGAGAAAAAGAGTAAAAATATATTCTATGTTAAAAGAGCCGTTGAATTTTACAAGATATTGACTGAGAATGTGCAAACGTTCACAGTATTAAAATAAAAATTCACAGTTTAGTCCATAAAATGTCAAAAATTGTGAAAAAGTTCATCACAATTTCCCAGAACTCAAGATTACATATTGATTCAAATTGTTTGTTTTGTCCAATATAATAAAATGTTTGATTTAAAATGATATAAAGCAAAGATAAGCAGCAAATCCTCACATTTGAGACCCTGGAACCAGCAAGTGTTGTGTGACATTTTTTGCTTGATGAACTAATTAACCAATCATCAAAATGGTTGTGATTTAATCGATTAATTGATAGATTGTTTCAAGTAATTTGGTTGACTACAGAGTGGCCTAAAAGTTAGCCATTAATGCATAATAATGAACATATTACTTATCTCATGATGACATTTCACTCACAAATCAAACAGTAACCCTTTTAGAGACCGTGCTGTTTTTACCTCTGGAGGTGATGCAGTGCACCTGTTCATACCTTTAAGACCCGTTATCTTATTTTATTTGTTTTTGCCAGCAACAAACAGTCCAACCAATGTAGCCTCCATAATTTAACGCGTTACTGCTCAGCACCGCCGGAAACCAATATTTTTTTTCCCCCCGTCTCAAGGTGGTGCACCTGCTCACATCAGCTCCGCCTCCACCCCCCCTCAACAACCCCACGCCCCCCCTCCACCCCCCCACCGCTCCAGTGGACTACAGTACCCAGTGCGCACCGCGCCGCTCTCCACTCTCTCGCTCTCCGCTGCGCCAGTCCGCCTCACTGACTCGCAGAACCAGTTGGTTTGGCCCAAGCTCCTTCTTTCCTGCCTTCTCGCTGTGTGTGTGTATGTGTGTGTGTGTGTGTGTGTGTATGTGTGTGTGTACTGCTGCTGTTGTTGTTGCCTGGTGTCAACCTACGCCGACGAGAGAAGAAGACATATCCCTCCCTCTCCTCTGTTAGAGGGCCGCTTCCAATTTGCCTTCACTTTCCTCCTCGCCGGCACCATTGGCTTCCGCGCCGTGCCAGTCAACTCGCCTCCTTTCCCAGCCCGAGTTGAGCAGCAACAGCTCGGAAACATCTGGCCGCCGCAGAGTGCTAGACTCCCCGTCCCTCCCGCCTGCCTGGTCGCCTCGGCAGCCTGTTATGGAAATTAGTCCAAAGTCAATCTAGTTTTGTCTCCGAAGGAAAAAAAAAGAAGAAGAGAGGAGGATTTGACGGAGGAAGCAGGGAAGACGTTGGACCTTGTTGTCTGTAAGTGCTGCTTCTAATAACCGGAGTCCGATTAAAGGAGGCTCAGGAGAGAGAGAGAGAGAGAGAGAGAGGGTGGGTTACGGAGGGGAAAAAGTAGCTAAACCTTCCTTAGCATGACTGTGTTGTCTCCACGCACTAATAGTTGCCATGTTAGCTCTCCCTCCGTGGTGTTTTAGCAGCTGTTGTCATAGCACCGAGGCCTTCAGAACAACTGTAAATAGCTCAATATTGTAGCCTGTTCGCGTTACTTTTGTTAGCCACGACCGGGCTATAGCTAGCAGCGAGGGTCAGTGTGTCCGTGTGTCTCTTTCTTTCTCTTTTCTTGACATGTCTTCTGGTAAGAAATTAATTATACTCTTCTTGTGTTGTTAGTTTGTTCCCGAGTCTCGCAGCCTCTCTTGTCAGCGGCGGCGACGTTACTTAAAGTTTTATGCTAATTTCCTTTTGCTGGTTAAAGCTTATAAACAGTCATTGTCATGGCTGACAGTTCAAGCGTCTTTAAAATGTTGTTTAGTTAAATTTATACAAGACGGTTGTGATCATATTGCTGACTTCTGTGAGTCCTGGACTAGTATATGACACTGTCACGCTATTAACTTACAGTCTGTCAAAAGTAAAACAGAAATTGAACTGTGGTTGCAGCCAAACAGCTTCTCACACGACTTTCTAACACTGCAAATTAAATATGCCAACCGAAACTGCAGCGGTGAAGTTAATTAAAGTTTAAGTTAGATAATTGAATGTTTCAGACTTGGAAAAGCAAGGCTTATTTTTTACCCCAGTTTATTAAAGATTATGGAAGTTGGATTTTGTAGCCAATTAGGAGCGTTTTTGCAGCAAGAACCTATTTAAGTCATTTTTTCCCCCTTAATTGCGTTTTTTATTGGACATCTGTAAGTAAAAGTTTTACATAGGCTATTGAAATATTCGTAATTGTTTATAAATGTTGTATATACTCACATGTTGCTCTGAACGACGCATTATAAGACAAGGAAAATATTACAATTTAACCTTTACGTTTATTTGTAGCTGTGATAAAAAGTTATTAAGTTTTACTGCGTGTTTGTCTTTTAGTGAAGACAATATTTTAATGGGCATAGTTCGCCACCGTGGCCATATTAATCTTTTGGAGTTAAATAGACAAAAATAATATGAATAACATTGAAGATAAAGGTAGTTTTATCTCTACTGTCTTATGCATTAAAAAGCTGGACATTCACACGCTCCTAACGTGCACACTTTCACTAAAACGAAAGCGAAATAAAGCTGTTGTAATAAGTTTCTCTCCGGCTTATTAAAGCCTTGTATACCTTTTGTTTGGGATTTGCACTCATTAGGTTCTTTCTTTATGATTTGCTCCCATTGTTTCCACATTTCATTTCTGTTCCTGTCAGTTGTGCGAAGGGTCCGTGTAAAGAGGGGGGAGGAGCAGGGGAGTGGAGGGGGGGGGATTTTTTTTTTTGGGGGGGGGGGTGGATGGATAGATGAATGAATGAGTGAGTGAATGAATGAATGCAAGGACGAGGCAGCGGCCCTGAAACCGTAAGAAGTGGAAAACAATATCAGCTGCGTGCGTCTGTCAGTTGCAAATGTGCTGTGTTGGCCTTTGTTTATAGTTAGTGGAAAGAGGCTGAGACATATTTACAAAAATTCACAACACTAGAAAATATTTAGGAAAAAAAAAAAGTTTTTACTCAGAATCCCTCTTTATATATTGTAAACTCTCCCTTTCCTTCATAGTTTTGGTCG
>NC_089530.1:20484575-20591450 GCF_963924715.1 Thunnus thynnus | reverse complement strand
CACACACACGTACACACACATACTCATGCCCATATACAGAGAGGACTGTATGAAAAGTTACACACACGCACACACACACACACATACACATACATACAGAGGATTGTATGAGAGAGCACCCATGCACATGAACCTCCTCTCCTGTCCTCAGCATGTGGTCTCACCCTGTTGTCTGAATGTAAACAAGTCTGAAAACACGATCTTGGATCCGGTTGATGAAATAAAGACGTTTTTAAATGAGGCCGCCTCTTTCTACCTCTTGTCATAACATGTCATCTGTGAGTTTTGGGCACCACAGAACCTGGATTGTTTTACTGTTTTACAAAAATACCTTCCTGCATCATTTCAAGGGATACAAGGCAAATTTCCAATGCTGTCACAGGATAAGAAACAGCGCTGTATACTGTGTGTTTCCTCTTTCCAGGAACTGAGGGCAGAGTGTGTGATCCCTGACCTTTGGTCATCAGCCACCCTTCTGACCTCCTCTCCTCCTCTAAATACTTCTCCCCAAGGCAAAGGGAAAGCCTTTGAGGACTTGTGGACTACTTGTGATGAATAGTTTTACACTGAAACTGACTCAAATCAGCTCCTACAGACCCAATGAATTACACCCAGGGTTTAACAAACTGCAGGAAGTTTCGAATTAAAAATGTAGACATGATATTTAATGAGCTGATTCAAGTATTTTCAGAATCAGTATGTTTAAGTTTTAGTACTTACATGTATAGTAAAGGCAGACAGAAATAAGGCCGAAGGCTTCATTCAGACCTTCATGTTGGGAAAAGTTAACAGAAAGTAAAACAGGTAAAAGAAAAAATTAAAATTTAAAAAAATCTTCTTCATGGTTTCTAGTCAAAGTTTTATGAGGGCGCTGAGGATTGTGTTTGGGGACTCATGACCAATCTTGGCGAGGGATATGAACAAATAATATCTGTTTGGAAAGTTCATCACTTGCCTGCCACAGTCGACAAAATTTCTTGTTACCATTTCTCAAATGTTTGCTAACAAGACTAAAAGTCTACAGCCATGCTAACAGCTCCGTGAAGCTGCACTTAGTGGTGTTTTTTGATCTATGACAATGTTAACATGCTCATCTTCAGTAGGTATAACATTTACCATGTTGGCCATCTTAGTTTAGTGTATTAGCATGCTAATATTTTCTAATTAGCACTAAACACAGTGTATAGCAGAGAGGAATGTCATTAAATGTGCAGGTATCTGGTAATAAAACAACGTTTTTGACAGATTACTGAATCAACAGTCATTACAATTTGTCCTACAGAGAACATGAGTGTGTGTAGCAAATTTTAAAAACATCCATAATATGGCAACCTGCTGGTGGCACTAGAGGAAAGTGAAGGGATCACCAGAGTCATCAGGATTCATCCTCCGGGATGATTGTACAGAGTTTTATGGAAATCCATTCAAAATTGAGATATTCAGTCTGAACCAAAGTGACGAACTGACAGACCTACATTGCTCCCTAGAGCTGCATAGCATAACTAAAATAACATTTACAAAAATGCTAAAGAAAATGTGGAAACTTGAGTTAGACGTCAAAAAAATTAATCAAATTGCAGTACAATCTTAAACAGAAGTGCAAACAGAATCTGCTGGTTATCTCCAAACCTCCAGTCAAAGAAAGACACAGTCACATTTGGCAAAAATCTATTAAGTATTTATTGTAAGTTGTTACATTTAGATTTCTTTCTCTAGCAGCACTATTTAAATTACAGATATTCAAGGGCAGTTACCATAGATTGGAGTTTTCTCTTAATGCAAGATGTCATCGTGTAAACAAAGACAGAGACTGAACCGTAGATCAAAATGTACCACAACTGTACACGCTGTTAACGTGAATGTAACTCATATGAAGTTTAAAGGCTGATGAACAACAATTTTGTGTCTTTTGAGATAAAATAACAAACAATGACTGAAATAAACCCCCTGTTAAAATAAATTAAAACAGTACAAAACAAATTAAAAATAGTGAACAGCTTTTTTTGTGTGTGTGTGTGTGTGTATGTGTGTGACACAATTACAATTTCAGTTGGATCTGATATGGCAGCTTGTAATCCACATCAGTCACGCTTCACAATGTTCAGTGCCTGTTTACAAAGTCTTCAGGTTTGTTGGTTAAATGTTGATGAAGTAGATTATATGCAGATGACTCAAGAGAGATGACACAAACCCACAACAGTAACGTGAAAATACAAATAACAAAAGGAACATTTTGAGCCCAACAGAACATGTGAGTTCATTTTCCAACAATTCCTCTGACCCCTTTACATCGAAACAAAAACTAGATTATAATTTTGGCACATTTTATCCACCAAAGAGTATTGTTGTACTTTCTGGAACAGTTGCATTGACCACTGTGTCAGGCAGATTCAACCTTGTTTTTCCTTCTTTTTGTCTTGTTTTTAGCTCAACTCTATAGGTGACGTATTTCTTTCCCCTCTTTTTTTCTTTCTTTTTAAAGGAATCGTTTGACATTTGGGGGGAAAAACGGTTATTTCTCATGGAGAGTTAGACAAGAAGATTGATACAGTATCGATCTTCTCATCTAAGTGTCAGCAAGAAAGCAAACAAGCGCGTTTCCCAAAATGTCAAACTAAACCTCCACAATTCAAATTCTCCACAATCATCACATTGTATCCACATCCTTACACATCTGGATTTAACCAAGTTGAGTCTTAAAAATTAAATATTTCTGTCTTGAATGTTGATTCTACAGTCCTTGGTGAAAACTACAGTCACATCTGTATCGTACTATCATGCAGAGAATTGCCAATACCAATGTAATTAAATGTTCTGTAGTACAGATTTACATCTCTGTAAGACAAGGCCAGATGAGATGAGTCCCTGTCGAGGTTGCACTAATAAGATAGAAAAGTCTTTTGAATGCTACAGTTGAGGGTTTCCTGCATCTCAGGGCGCTTTAGACAGCAAGTGCTGATCAAGGACTGACGATCAGTTAGTTTCCTTTGATAAAATTCAAAGTCATCACGAAAAGCAATCAGATCCTTGGGCAGCACGACCCTGAAGGTTAGGGACACAGTGCTCTGAGACGTTCGAGGAAGTTGCACAATCTTACCAAAGCTTGCTCTGTTTCAACTGTCATTGGTCAACAGCCGCTTTCTCATCTCCGCATTTTAATCTGAAAACTAGAGTTCACATCTGCTTTGTGTGGCAAGATGAGGCTCTGCAAGAAAAGTCAATGTCACATCATACTGCCTTGTTGACCAACAGTGACCACAAGGATAAAATGTATCCTGTCTTGTTGTAAATAAAAACAGTCAGGATCTCAGTCATCATCCAAAGTTGTCAAGCGACGAGTGAAAAACAGTGAAAAGCTGAGCTCAACTGACCAAACTCAGCAGCACGAGTACTGTCCTGGTAAATTTGCTCTGCAAGTCATGCATGTGGAAATAACCAACCACAGTCTTTATTTGTTAATACAAAGAGGGTCATTTAGTCATTCTGGCAATTCATGAGACACTCAAAAAAAGAATTAAGTACCCATAACCGTCAATATTAGTGAAACATACTAGAAGAAAAAGATGAACCTCTCAAAAGAGTTCTGATATTTTTAATTGTCTGCATACTGCAGTACTTGAATACATACTCATACAGTATCGTTTATAGCAAATAACTGAATTATTTCATTTATTTAGCAAAAAGCATGCTGAATAGAAAAGATGTCACTTTTTTAATCGCCTAAGTGACAGTAAAATCTTTTTTTTTTTTTATTTTCACCTGCGGATCATCTTTCAACGAGTTTGATCTATCTACAAAGGCATGACAAAAACCAAGAGGCTTAGGCATCTAAATCAATAAAGAGAAAAGTGATCGCCTAAAACTGTTGAACAAGTTGAAAACCAACTTCAACCAGTACCTGCACAAACATAATCTCTTTCCTAAAGTAGCACAAACACCTCGGGAAGAGGTACGAAGGAGACAATACGAGAAGTGTGTCTGTAATCGTGTAGGAGACACGAACATCAGTGTGTGATTTTTGCTGTAAAAACGGGGTGCCGTCTCTGCTCTAATAGCGTCGCATGTGTGATGTTACCGAGAGAGGAAGTGAGAGCCCGAGAGAAGGAAAGTGAGACAGACAGTGAAAGAGAGAGAGAGAAAGAGATCTTGAGGTCTGTTGTGAAGCATAAAGAGGCACCAAATCCAACTGAGGGAACACGCCAAGCAGGTCGAATTTCAAACCAACATCAGTCAATAAAACCTGTCTTTCTTTAGCCATGACGCACTGTGAGGAATTGTGAGAAAAATCTATACAACATTAACCCTCCTATCCTCCTCATTTCCATTTCAGTTCAGGAATTAAATTGTCTGTACAGATAAAGAGAAACTATTAGATAAAACCTCATCACAAAGCTATAAGTGGCTCATAAGAGCTGAGTGAATGGTCTTGTAAGTAACACATTATTGACTTTTTTTTTTTTTTACTGTACATCTTGCATCTGTGGAGTATTACCAAGAAAAACAAAAACACTTCTGCTGATGTGTTCCACATCAACGCTACTGCATTAACACAGTGATAGTCTGAGTGGATGTGGCTACAACAAGAAAATGTTGAAGGATAGAAAAATAAGTTGCTGCTGTTTGCTGATGACATGATGCTGTACTCATTTAATTACAAATCCAAAAACAGCTGTGCATCATCCACTGACAAACTCCAAAAAGATAATCATAAAATGTAAATTGTGTCATGGGAAGTGGAGTTTTTATTCTATAAAAATGTGACCTATGGATGGACAGTGCAGAAGAAACCATTCAGAGCTCAGCTTTGTTTCCAGGTTTTGCTTCAACTCAGCCCTTCAAACCACAAAAAAAAGACCAAATGTTACAGTGAAAAAATGACAAGGACAAATCTGAACACCTTATTTAGCTCACAGGCTGGGGCTGGATAACAATATTTTATCACAGAAAGTTATGATGTGGTTGCTCATAAAAGAAATAAAGTTGTTTTTTTTGTTGTCCCTCAGTTAGGAAATACTGCACAGGGTCAGCTACCAGTGTTGTAGCCTGAGTAATGAGAGTTTTTGCCTGACAGTCAGTCGGTCAACATCTCAGTCGGTTTGTCAGTCGCTTAATTGTCATTTGAATTCCAGTCGTCTATATCATTTTACCAAGACTCCAGCACACAGCCACATAATGTCAGACAACAACACATTTATTTGTTTTCAGCAAGGTTTCTTTTTTATCATCACGAAGGCATATACTATTTTCTCTGTATACTTGTTATATATATATATTTTTTTATATAATATTTATATAGAAACAAAAATAAGCGTACATTTTTGCTGAATAAGATTGAAGAATATCAGCAAAGGGCAATGTAAACCATGGTCCATCTAAAACAGGTGAAAGGTGCGGTAGCTCGCCCTTTCCCAACTCACCCACAGTAACAGATTTGCATAGGCAAAAATGGGATTAGCCCTTAGACAGTGGATTCCTGAATTCTTTATAGAGATGCAAAATCTAGTTCAGCTCAACACAATTAAAAACAAATATACATACAAAAAAGAAAAAAAGTCGACTAGGCCAAGCTCTCTTTAAACCCTCTGGTCATATACATAGTCATTTTTCTGTGCACATTTTTGTTTACAGTGTTAGGCTTCAAGTAGATCTAAAAACAACTTGTACATTGACAACTAGATGTGAAATAAATTAACCAACATGAGAGGTAGTGAAAAGCCTACAGAGACGTTTGTTGTTTTCTTTTTTATATATAAAGGAAAAAAAAATAATAAAACGTGTCAGTAAGGCCAAAGCTTCGCAAACCTCCTCCATCCCATCAGGACACTTCAGCTCTCGACCTTTTTTTTGTTTTTTTTTTCGTCAATAAAACCACAGCCACGTTTCGAAAAAAAAAAAAGAAAAGCCCACTCGCTTGGAACCCATGGAAATTTAAAGACAAAAAATCTGAACTCAGCGATGACACTACATCACTTCACATCATCATCATTGCTTGTAAAATCCACATTTGAAATGCAGTTATTAAAAATAAACAACCGTGTACTTCCCCCCCTCCCCCCCACCCCGCTGTGTAAAAGTCACAATAAATTAAGAGGAAAAGGACGTAAGCAGAAAACCTGAGTCTCTGCTGCGTCTGTCCTCATTGTAAAACACTCCCAGTTTTTTTTTTTTGACTCATGACTGTCCGTCAGCACTGCGCAGAGACTCTTGCCAGCCTTAAACCTGCTGGCTTTCTCTGCTCACACTGGGGACAGTTAGCTCCCCACTGTTATGAGTATTTAATAAGGTACACACATTTCACAATTTATAAATGTAAACTTGGTTTAATTGCACCATGATTTCATTATCTGGTTCTTGGTGAAACATTCTTGTGTTAATTACTGTATAGACTCAGCAACAAGGAAACATAGCTGTATTGTGCAGAGGAGGGATTTGTCTGCAAGAGAGCTTTATGAGTGACAGGCATTTTTCTACTGAGTCAAAAAACTTGTCCTACATCTAAAATGCTCTAAAATGTTTCCTGAAAACAAAACCTGTTTCAAGGAGTAAGTGTGTTAATTGATCCTTCAGTATCAGAGTTTGTTAATTACGCTGTTTTCCTCTGCTTCTGATCGACTGGGCGCATGCATGCACAGCTCTTCATTAAAGCAGCTAAGCAATATCAATCAAGCCCTTATGGAGATTAATGTAGTCTGCATGTGAGTACTGTATTGCCAAAGGTTAAATATTGTATATATTTAATAACATTGCACAACTGATTATTGGTTTAAAGAGGTCTTCTATTTGATTTTACTGATTTATAACCATTACTTCAAGATAGAAAGTTTTTGCAGTTAAGTTATAGCTTTGTATTGAACAGGCAGCTTCATCCAGTTAGCATTTTTACCAATGCAAGTGAAACTGACTCTAGAGGAAAACTCAAAATCCCATAATTCCTTGGATTTGCATTTCCTGTTTTTTTTGTTGTTTTTTTTTGTTTAAGATAAATCAAATTGTCTGTTTCCTTATTTAGTTCCTCCAGTAAAACTTGCAAATGCTAACAATTGAATAATGCAAGAGTGGCATTAAAACATTTTGAGTATCCTGTAAGGTGGCGAGTTTAGTAATTTATAAAATCACCTGACAATCCAAAACCAATCTAACATAGTTGGGCACAGCTTCAAATAGACTCCAATCTATTATCACTAACTACATCCAATTGCACTTCTGAGTCTGCTGGGCATGCTGTGCCGCCTACTTGTAAATTTAAACTCGACCAAACTTGGCACGTGAACTTCAGGTAGTTAGAGGAGGTGGCAACGTGGATGCCTACATTTATCTGTGAGGAGTGGCACTGTTTCATTGACACTTTAAGACTGGACTAACCACCAAACCAAGAGGTCATCTATCCATCATGTGACATGATGAATATACCTGGAGGCCCAGTTAATTTAAGAAAAAAAAAAAAAAAAAAAGCATATACTGCACTCATGCACTTTCTACTGCACATCCACAGGCCAGGAACAGAGTTCATGTTCAAATGTTCACATCATAAAACAAAATGTCCTTTTAATATACTAAAAATGTTAGTGGGACATTTGGCAAGACCCCATTAAAGTTTTTTTTTTTTCTAAATTTTTCTGTTAAGTGTGTAACTGTACCATACACACACATTATCATTGCATGCTGTCAAAGTCAGATTAGAAAAACAAACCAGAGTGTGTGAGGGCTAGCAGTGAGATGGAGGATTAGCATGGCTAGCACAAGCATGCTAACTTGCTTGCCTACAGCATGCTGAAACCTAGTTAGCATCGTTAAAAAGGACAGCATGTAGCATGACTACGTAAACATCTCCGCTAGCCCGGTGCGGTAGCATGTTAGCATTATTATACCAACCCTCCTCACTAGCTCTGGTAAAAAATGAGTGTCTTTGAACAGGCAGTAGCTAACTGAAGGACTACCATAACCTCTCCCCGCTTCATCTGCTGGCGAAACAGACATGCACAGAGACTCTACGGCCTGGTGACAAGTCACATCTAATATCTCTTCACAGCATCTTTGACATCATGTTTGGCACCCGGTTCACTTATCTGCGGCATGATATTGAACGTCCAACTCAAGCGACTGTCACGTTACCTACGGCGTCTAAAGCTAAAGCCTTAAAGACAAAGCCCAGGGCTCAATAACCTTTGCAATTACATCAGTGTCTGCTGCATCTTGTTATATTCTCCCAGCAGATTTCAATTGATGATTTAAGCTAACGCTCATTCAGTTTAAAACACTAAAAGGTAAACCTTCTTTTTCTGCTCAGGATTTTCAAAATGTAGATGACTATTTGGAGTCAGTGTGGGTTTCTTTTTTATTTTTTTCCAGCAGTGTTTTTTTTCCCCCACATTGGGCACCTGTGCTTGTCAGGCTGTGATGGTCTGAGTGGTAGGGAAGAGGAGAAGGAGGAGGAGGAGGAGGAAGGGGAGGGAAAAGATGGGAGGTAGGGATCGTTGGACAAACTGTGGTTGCTTTCCAGAAAAACTCCAGCAGCGCTTGTGCTGCCTTTCCTTACATGTAAAAGGCATTGTGATTTTCTCAGTGGAGAGATTTTTTTTGTGTTTAAAGTTCATGAGTAATAATTATACATGTAGCTGCCCAACCACAATTCTAGCCCTTACTTCTCCCGGTTAAAGAATCCTAAAGAAGGAAAGTGCTTGGACGGACGGATGGATGGACAGGTAGATGGATGGAAGGGCAGGTGCTTGCTGCTGCTGCCGCCTTTTGTTGCAGAAGCATCAAATCTCCTCAATAAAACAACTGCGTTATGCTTAAAATTGGCAGAAGTGTACTTTTTCCCTTCACTGAACATAGACAGCCAGACAGAAAGACAGGTCCCCTGCCTTAATACATCTCAATTTTCAAAAACGGTTGCAGTCCGCGGCTTACATTGTCAAGCTACTGTAGAGAGAGAGAGTTACATGCAGAGCCAGTGCTTCTACTGGTTAAATGGGCGGAGACGCCCCAAAACTCCCACCATCAACTAGGTGTCATGTTTGAACAGTAAAGATATGGAAAAAGTAAAACAAGAAATAAAATCAAACATCACATCTGAGGAATGGGGCGAAATTAGAAAAACAAAAACATATGAAAGAGAGAATATTAAAGTGAGGGTAGAAAGCATGAGGTCTAAATATTACAGTACAGGAACAGTTGGCTTGTCCTTTTTGTCTCTCTCTCTCTTCTGTCCCCACCGCCTGAGGAGTCCTTGTCCACAGTTAACCAACAGCTGGCCATCAGTTTGGCCGTTTCAACCGATAGCTGACACGTGGGTCGGCCAGTCAACCGAAATGAATAGCACAAATTGCTAGCGAAAACAATCACTGGCCAGCATTAATGGCCTTAAATTGACCAATAACCAACCAGCAAAGGCCGACCTGGCTCCAGTGGAGAACTGGATATAAATTGCTTAAAAAATATAAATAAAAAAACACAACCAGCGATCTCGGATGTCATTCAGTCTTTTCAATCAAGAAAGAGGGAGAGATTTTTCCAAACCCGACTTCTGGCACCATAGTAGTATTTGAAGTTTAAGTAGTAGTCTTGTTGGCGTAGGATGGCGACGAGGGAGGGCGGAGGGGTCTAGGTGTCGAGGCAGGTGCGTCTCCTGTTGGCCAGGAGGTCTCTGTAAACGGTGGAGTTGAGGAAACGGGGGAAGGAGTCACGGTGCATCAGGGTGTAGATCTGGAGCTGGGCCTCCTCGTACATCAGGCTGCTGGGCTCCGCCAGGCTCTGGTTGATTCCTTCTCTGACCCGCGAGTCCAGACTCACCTGGGGTAAAGAAAAAGAGTTCAATTTATTAGCCGTGGTGGTTGGTGGTTTGTGAAGTACTAGTGGGATTTGATGTAAGCTGGCAACAGTCTGGGAAATAACCAACAAGATTCAGAAAAACTGGCTGGTGTCTCACTTCTGCTGAATTAACACAAATGTAGCTGGTACCTCTTTGGGTGATAATATGGACACGTAGTCTTCGTATATGATCCTGGCCTTCTCATCCACCACTGAGGGATTGGTCTCTTTTTTCAGCTCTTCACAGGCCAACCAGAAAAGCAGGTTGTCCTCGCTGTACTCTGAGCGCAGGAACTCACGGAAGATCTCCCGGCCCTCCAACGAGCGCAGCATCATCTCAAAGCTCCGAGACCACGACAGCACCTCATCTAGGCTGGGGTGTCTACAGTCAGACACACAAAACATGAAGATGTGCTTGTGTGTGTGTGTGTGTGTGTGTGAGATTGACAGAGACACATGTAACCACGCAAACATGCAAGACTGGAGGGATGACGGCTGGACTTACTGTTCTTCTGCAGCTTCAATACTGTCCATCTTGGTGCAGGTCTGTCGTTCACTCCTCTCCATCCTGTCTTCATTCCTGGATTGGAGACAAGACATGACAATGCTCACCAAAAGAAGAAACTGGACATGCTCTGGACAGGTTAAAGGGACTGAAAGCAAAATGATTCTAATAAATGCATGTACATCACTTCTTTTTTTTTATTATCCCTTAGAAAATCAGTATTTTCTATCCTTTGTTACCATCTAGGGATGTCCCCAGCCAGTCAACAAGATCCAGTCAGGGTCATTTTTAATTGATTGATCGGCTATTCTAACACCGGATTCATTTCCAGTCCTTTGTGCTTTGCAGCTGTCAAAAACACCCCGCTGCATCCGTTAACACCCTGGAATCACTTCCTAATGCACAGCATCTTGAGCAGGTGAACCATGGAGCCGCACGGGCTAATAAATGGCAGCCAGCAGTTTCAGTTAATTATATCTACACTGACAGCATGCACCAGCGAGTGTCAGCAAGCATAGCGGCTCTGAGTTAATAAACACTTCCCGTTATATTCCAGTGATATTTGGCAGCGCATCACACCTCTAAAGTGCCTCTGTTGCTTGAAAACTGCTTTTCCACAGATATTATTCCAAATACTAGGACAACATACATTATTTATTCTTATTCAGCAGTCAAATATATCTTATATAAATTAGAGTAGTTTTAACATCAAGATAAATATATTCAATATAAACAAGGGAAATATATGATGTCAGTATGGGATCAGGACTCAGTATCAGCAGATACTCAGTAAAAAAATTGCCCCAAAATCTATTTAAAGGGGACGTATCGTGCACGTTTCCAGGTCTATGTTTTTCATCTGGGGCTCTACTGGAATATCTTTGCATGACTTACAGTTAAAAAAAACTCCTTATTTATCTTATATTGACCATTTATGTAGCCCCTGAGTTCAGTCTCGGTCTGAAACAGGACGTTTTAGCTCCTGTCTCTCTCTCTAAAGGCCGCCCCTTTTTCTCTTTCTTTACTCAAAATGGAAACTTCTCAAATGCAACCCGTGGTTCAACCTTAGTAACATAGACTGCAGAACGGACGGCTGTTTCTGGGCATGTGCAACTAATCTGATGTCAGTTCGATGGAGAAGTTTAGATAACTAGGAGCGTTTTTATATACATTCACCTCAAGATTTGGAACTTCGACCATGTTTAATATAGACATCTGACATCATAATAGTATGAAAATAACTGAAAATCACAAAAAGCATGATATCTCCCCTTTTAAGTCTACAGGCTACTGACGATGAAACAACCTAAAAACACAGCATCAAACTGTTCAGCATCCTGCATATGCAGCCTATCATAGGTGGGGTCCACAGCTATGTATGCACTAATCTCTGAACTATAGAGCTGAAACTAGTATATTTAATATTGGATGACAGAAAATTATTCTATTTTGATAATCAATGAATTGTTTAAGTCATCTATCAAGCAAAAATTCCAGGCATTATCTAGCTTCTCATTTATGAGGATTTGTTGTTTTTCCTTGTCTAATGTGACAGTAAAGTGAATATTTTTGGTTTATGGGCTGTTGCTTGACAAATCAAGCAATTTAAAGACTTTGGACTTTACAAAACTGTGAAATTGTGATGATAATTTTTCTCCCATTTCTGACATTTTCCAGACCAAACAATTAATCCAGAAAAAACAAAAAAACAAAAAAAAACAAACAACTAATGATAGTTGCAGCCATACTCAGTTCATTTCTCTCAACTATTTATCGCACCAGGACGCATCAATGTGAGCTTCAACCGACAAAAATAATCTACAGTAAACATTGCCTCATATTCAAAGTCGATTAACAATAAAGCTTCAGTTAAAGCCTTCATGTAAACACTCTCAACACACACGGTAGCCTCTCTGTCTATCGTAGGTCAGTCACACTCGCTTAGTCTACAATGCAACACACACTGAGCTGTCTATTTTTGTCCCACCATAGAGGATCTTTCCTTCCTCTTGCTGTCTCTTGTCAAAGTCCCCATTGTGCGGCAGTAATGGGGTAAGCTAGCCACAGCCCCCGGGCGCCCTCACAATACCGCTAAATATACAGACTGTTCTTCACAGCTGTTTTGCATGTGATGTGTCGATGGAAATAGAAGGAACCCCAACCAGATAAGGGTGTTGTATGATAGCGGGTGAGGAGGGGTTAGAGGGTATGAGGGGGGAAGTTAGATAGAAGGGGAAAAAACAGAGAAAAGAGAGGTTGAATTAAAAAAAACAGCAGTAACAGTAAGCCCTGACCCATTAAGACTCTCATACACAACCACCCTCAGTCTCTATAACTTCACCACAGTGGCGGACGAGATCTCCTGTGATTCACACACTCACACAGATCTCAAACCACTTGACTCGGCATGATAGTAAAAAAAAAAAGTGACACAAAGAGCATTCAGTGATTTACATGTAACTCATACAAAGGTTTCAGTTGTGCAACGCAGACTTGCACTGAAAAGGCGAACTATCCCTCCGAGCCTTAACACTAAAATAAATAAACATAAAGGGCGCTCAGGACAATTTTTGAGGCTCATTTCTGGAGACCCGACACCGGTATTTGGTTGAAAAACACACAGTGCAGAGTCACAGAGCACTCACTACCGGCCCAGTCCGCAAGCTGCCACCACTTCAGATGAAGTGGTGTGAAAGAAGCAGCACATTCACCATTCACTGCCTGAAAACAATGTTTCATTCACTCCTCTCTCCCAGCAAGAGTGCAGCCAAAGCAGGGCAGCTGTAGGAGCTGCACAGACAGCAGTCACTGGTTTTGGTGCCTTGCTCAGCGGCAATGTGATGCAGTAGGTCTTTGTGCAAGTTTCTGACCTACAGTGCAGTCTATATGTATTGTACTGTACTGTAGGATGCATTTTGTTGTGTTTACATGCACATCAGAGGAACAGTGTTCAGTCCCCAATCTTAGGGGATTAATACTTATTATTTGGTTGCAAATACTTCGAAATGAGAGTGTAAGATACTTAACTTTCACCAGATGTTTGTCATCTTCCTGCTGATGCTCTGAGAAACCTGTGCTTCAGGTAACTTTACTTATTGCTTGTTTTGGAGGCTTTGGAAGTGAAACACACACACACTCAGTTGAGTTTTGGTCATGTGACTCACTTGACCAGTCAAGAAAATTCCAGCTTGGCAATTAGTTTCAGATCACCGTCGTGTAGCACTGTCCTAAAAATGGTGAGACTATGTATAAAAAGGGCTATGAGCTCTATAATGTTCACTCAGTATGGTTGTGAATAGTTTCACATTTCAAGAAATACATTTACTCACTTTATTGCTTTTTAGAAGAGAGAAAGATTGATACCACACTCATATCTGTTCACTAAATATGAAGCTGGAGCCTGCAAGAGATTTGCTTAGCTTAGCTTAAAGACTAGAAGCAAAATAGCTAACCTGGCTCAGTCCAAAGGATAAAAAACTCAACCTATGAGAACCTGTATATTTTACTAATAAACATGTTGCATCTAGTTTGTTTTACAAGGACAGCTAGTGGGAGTGAGTTCCTGATATCTGATATATCTGCCAGGCAACCAGCGGAGAATCCAGGAAGTCACCGGTCCAGACAAGAAACAGCCCAGCTCATAACGCCAACATTATAGGTGCTGATTGACTCATCTTTTAAACTTAAGACAGAACCGGGCCAGCTGTTTCAACCTATGCTATGCTAAACTAAGCTACTCACCTACTTGCTCAAGCTTCATATTTAGTGTGACTGATATATGATAGTGATCTTCTAATCTAACTCTCACAAATAAAGCAAATAAGCATATTTCATGTATTCCTTTAAAGATGAAAGTCAGCACTTTCACTTCCAGTATGTTCAAGCCAAAACAGTGAAAACTATCACTGTCCTACTATTCATGCTCTGAACTGCAGTTGTTTAAAAGTACATATAGGCAGGACTTTCCTAAAAAGCAATGTATAGACTCATACAAAAGTAAAGTGTGTGGCAGTGTATTTATCTGCAGAGACTCTGCCTGTATTTTCTTATTTTCTTATTATTTTGCTGTGTTTGAGATGCTTCTGGACGTCAACCTTTGGGCAGTGGGTGTTTAGCCTCCAGCCAATAACAGTGCGCAGGTATGAGGTCAGGACTCGCAGTGTAGTGACCAGGTTACATCCATAGGGTTACATCGCTGTCTCTGTCTCTCCTCTGCTCCGCTCTGCTCTCTGTCTCTGTATCTGTGTCATGGATGTATAAAGTATATCTATGTATATCTGATTGACAGCTTTGTCAGCGCTCCTCGCTCTCTTCGTTCTGTTTCTAGTTCGTTAGACCACCACTGCTTTCTTTCTCTCTCCTGCTCTGGTGTCAAGCCAGGGAGGAGGAACTTTGAATGCTGTGTTTACAAAAACCAACCGACAAATCCTGCATAGCATACCTATAAATATAGCAATATCACATTAAAAATGGAAATGCCTACTATCAGCATCATTTTTTACCCCACAGCATTTGCATTGCAAAGAACCACTGGCTCTAGCCTTGCCTGTTAAAGTCTTGTGGCCACCAACCATTTAATGTTTGACGTGGTTTCAAACCCGGGGCCTTCTTCTGTATAACATCTCATCTCTGTGTGTGTCTCCTCTGAAACAGCTGCAAGATGGCGTAGTGAGCTGACAGGCCATCCTTGAAGTAAAGACACCGGGTTCAAGCTCATCTTTTTGCCCCGCCAAGGTTTCCTCTTGCAAGAAACTGGGCAAGAGAGTTTCTCTTTCAGGAATGAGTAGTGTGGGAATGAAAAGAACCACTGGATATTTAATCAAATACATTAATCTTACGATATGTAAACATCCCTCAGTAGGTCATACTGTATGATTGCATAATTTCCATTCACTCTCCAAAAAGCTAAAAAACATGTCAGTTAAAATGAATCCCACAGGGCTGGGACAAGGTTTTCCCTACTATTATAACATTTAGGCACAGCTCCCAAGTGGTTTTTCTCATCGCCTCAGCCAAATGAACAGAAAAAAACTATGCTGAGAGTTCTCTACTGCTTTTGCTGTCATTTATGGTCATGATAGCTTCTCTGTCCTCTCCTCTGCTCTCCGTGTTGGTGTTTGACCGAGGGCGGGGCTCAGCTCCTCCACACACACACACACACACAGTGAGACAGTGAACCAGGTGAAGTGAAAGATGACGTTATACTCGAGTTGACGACAATTCAAAGTTTGTTACTGTAAGTGCAATAAAAGATTCACAAGTAAAAAGCCAATCAGAGTAATTTATCAAAAAACCTGTTCAACAAGCATAAACATGTAGAAAAAAATAGAAAATATTTTCAACTGCTTTGCTGGCAGTGTCCCATCCACCAGTGGTATGTTTTACACAACCACAGCGCACTGGTTAGGCTAATAAAACTGTCTGTATGTAGTCTAACTGTTTAACTGTATATTAACTATATACTATATAGTTACTACTATACATACTATATATAATCTATATAACTAGTAAATTTAGCTACTGGCTGAGATGGCAGCCTTCCTCCCAAACCAGCCCCTTTACCAGCTGTACCTGGAGGACAGAGGTCAGGAGGAATAACTGATAGTGACTGATGTCTTTATTCTTTATTATATCTAAACTTCACTCAGTATTTTGATGTCAGGAATATTATTTAAAATATAAAATCAATTATAATCCTGTTATGAATTTATTTTTAAATAAGTATGGTTGATATAGAGTAAATGAGAACCCCAAAAAGTACACAAAAACGCAAACTGTGAAAAAAAATAATCTAGTGTCCTCCCATAATCACCTTTAACACACCTTTACCACAGACGAGCTTAGTTGATTAATCGATTAGTCAATCAACAGAAAATTAACCACCAACTATTTTGATAATCGATCAATTGTTTAAGTCTTTTTCCAACATTTGATGGATCCAGGTTTTTAAATTGAGAATTTGCTGCTTTTCTTGGTCTTACATTATTATAAATGAAATATTCGGGGTTTTTATATGTTTTATACACCAAACGATTAGTCAAGAAAATAATCAACAGATTAATCGACAAATAAAATAATCGTTAGCTGCAGTATTCCACCATTTTTACAGGCAGCTTCAGACCAACTCCAGTCAATACATAACAACCTGTGTCTCCAACTCTTCTTTAATTAAACAATAATTTATATAAAACTGTTGCTGACTACAACTTCAACTTAAAGCTTTATATGATGACTTTCTTATGGTGAATATTGACTTTTGTTTTTTTACAAGCATACCCTTACTTATTAACAGAAAAAACTGGATTGCATCTGACTCTGCAGAAACAAAGTGGAAAAGTATTTTCTTACCAGAGACACTTGCAGCAGCCGCACCAGCAGAGGCAGCAGGTGTTGGGTCGGGGCTGTCCAGGGGCCTGGGGTGGGGCCTCGATGTGTGCCGCCTGCCTTTTTCTCATCTCCACTCCACTCACACTGCGGGGCTTTGCAATAATACACACAGAAAATAACATAACTGACATTAAATACTCTTTAAATGACTAATAATGTAACAGAAAGTACAGTTTCTCACCAGCAATATATGTTATTAGAGAGGGAGTGTGTGTGTGTGTGTGTGTGTGTGTGTGAGAGAGAGAAAAAGAGATGAAGCGAGAGAGAGAGAGAGAGAGAGAGAGAGAGAGCACTCAAGCAGGACAGAGAGGATTCCCTTCCTTGTACGGTACGAGGATTTCTGGCATTAAGCCAATTGCACTTGGCTTTGACAGACACAACACATACATTTCAATGGGCACACTCACAGAGAAAAGACATCTACACATCACCTACAAGTATAGACACACATATAAGGCTGCAACTAATGGTATATTTTACTCAATTAATTGATTAGTTGTTGTTGTTGGTCCATAAAATGTCAGGAAATGATGAAAAATCTTAATCGGTGTTTCCCAAAGCCCAAGGTGGAACCTCAAATATCTTGTTTTGACCCAAACAACAGTCCATAACTCAAAGATATTCAGTTTATTGTCATAGAGGAGTAAAGAAACCAGAAAATATTCACATTCATGAAGCTGGAACCAGAGAATTTTGTCATTTTCTTCTTAAAAAATGACTCAAAATGATTACTTGATTGTCAGTTGGCGATTCATTTTCTGTCGATCAACTAATTGACATTGCAGCTCTACACACGTGCAAAAAATTCACACATGCACAGACATTTACTCATTCATCTAACTGTCTATATTCATCTTCTAAAGCTTAAGAACATGCATCATCCTTTGCACAGGCTGCAGATGATGGTGAGGATACACCCCACAAAAACTTAAAAAATGTAGTGTTCTTGTATGTAGTGGTGCTGTGGTCACACTGAAGACATTGAAAGTGCTGCTGATGTCTTATGGACTTTCATTGGTTTTAAATGAGACCAATATATCATTCTGTTGCAGATCCGCAGTGCTGTGGTTCCTACTTGATGTTTAAGTTTGTGAAATCTGCTATTTAATGTATGAAACATGTAATGAAAATGTAAAGTATTTTTGTAACACTCCAGTCCACAAGACTGAGAGTTTAAAGCCACGCGAACAGCTCTGTGAGGCTGTACTTAGACACGATGGTGCTTTGTCGGTTGATGTTTTGCAGGTTATTATTGTTTACCATGTTAGCTTAGCGTGTCAGCGTGCTAATGTTTGTCAAATAGCAGCACTAAACACCAAGTACAGCTGAGGCTAATGGGTACGTACTGCGTTTGGTCCGAGTTCTGACACGTTCAGCTCTGATGTTAAATGCAGTGAAGGCGGTTGAACTCCTGTTTAAACAGACCAGTGTCTCTACATCTCCTCCTCTACTGTGATCAACTCTCCGGCTGACAGCGCCGTCAGTAGCCGGCAGGAGAGACGCTCTGTGCTGCGTTTGGATTTTATAACTGAACTAATACACGGATGCAAGCTTTTTATTTCTGTGACGTTTTCACACCACAACGAACAACAGCAGTAAACCATGTTTTATCTTGCAGATAAAACATGCGACTCATGTAGGCTGTTCTATCAAGTTTAGTGCGGGACGGCTGCTCTGGAGGTAACTGCGATAACCGGACGGAGATAAGCCTCCTGAATTTGCAACCTAAATGCTGTCAAAACTTTTATTTTCCACCGCATATCAATGCAGAGTGAGAAACATGAGACGTCCGCAGAGTGAAACAGATGACAGAGCGGGGGGAGTTAACAGATCATTAGAATAGCTATAACTGGAATTAAAATAAGTTCTCTTTCAAATCAAACATCCCAAGATATGAGTGGAAAGTATTGTTCATGCAACTGCATTTCCTTTTTTTTTTTTGACTCAAACATAGCTTAACCATGTCATGTGATATGCTACTTCAGTACACTTTAGTAGCAAATATCACTAGGACCACTTGCAGATGAACATTTAATAGTCAGGAATTCACATTATAGACACTATCACTGACTATCCCTGTAACAAACTGGCCACAATTTCACACACTGACCATACTCAGTCCAGCCATATACTAGGTGTTGACCTAATCTTGTTGATTACCAAGTTGTACTTCCATATCCTCTTTCTAAAAGGTTCCAGCTATCACCTCAGAAGTTCTTTGCCAAAAAAAACCCTAGCACGTCCAACTTGTCTGTTTTCAGACAGGAGTGACGGGCTGACAACATTACCGCCAGTGTTAAAAGCTCTCTCTGATGCAGAGTTGTTACCTGTATGCACAGATATTTCTGTGCTAGTTTGCACGTTTGCCATGGATCTTCTCCATGGTCTAGGCAGGGCATGTAAATTTAAGTGTTGAGTTCAGCGGCAACTGCTTCTCTAAACTGTACCATGTAATCAAATGTGGTTGACGTTGATGCTGCTGACAGTGTGCGTCTGTTATTCTTGAAGGAAATAGTTTAAAATCTGTTACATGGAATTATTAACAGTTAAGTAAACATTGTGTGAGTGTGTGTGGTTTCACACACCATCAGAGATCACTCGTTCCTATAGTTTGTGTCTCTTCTGCACAGATGTATTGTATTCTGAACTTTGAGTTGAGGAATGTTGTCATGTTCAGCAGGTCCTGCATGTGTTCATATTTCTTGTTGAGGTTGTTCAGAGTTTTTGCTTTCAATGATTTGGTCAGGTCAGTGTCCTCTTCCTCTTCAGCCAGTACTGAGGTGTTCAGAAGATGCAGAACAGGCTTCAGGTAAGTTATGCTCAGATAACGTTTACCTGATAGGGCATCTGCAAAGTCCTGGAGCAGACTGAGTGCATTGTTCATATACTCCAGGACCTTCAGGTCATGCCATGAGGGCAGTAGGTGTCACACTTTGCGGTCTGTAGAGAGAACCTTGGACAAAGCGCTTTGTGGTCCCAGGACTCGTTATCGTTTCTTGTGTGGATCCCCATCATGTTTGGCAGTCTGTCACCATGGCATGCTCTGGAAGGTTGAGCTCTCTCTGCACCTCCCTCAAGGCCAAACTTTTCTTCCAGCTGTGAGAGAAGTGGCCCACAAACTTTCTACATATCCCAGTAGCCCCGTTAATGCATTGAGCATTATCTTTTAGAGCATTTTCTGAAAATAACAAGAGGGTGAAAAAGACCCCCTTGGTTCGGTATCCTCCCCAACCCAAACAATTACTGTCAAAATAGTTTAATAATCCACTTTCTCCAACGTACGGAACAATAATTCTAGCGCTTGAGTTCCACCCGGAACATTTTGACAGCGCACCACTTAGCTGTAGCATGCCGGTATCATGCTCATGGATCATACTCACCAGCTTGGCAAAGTTACACTGGTTACCCTGGTTACCCAAACTCATGTCTCGTCATTGCCGTCATTATTACTGAAATATGCACAGTTATCCCCGTATTTTAACGATACCGCCTCTCATCCATCCCCCTCCCCTCTCTGTGACGGTCGACTTTTTACTCCACCTTTGAGTGAAGCTGTTCGGAACAAACACATTTGATTTCCAACGTGGTCAGACAACACGTCATAAGAACCAGTTCTGAGCGAAAATAAATCAGCATAAAACAGCTGCTAGCAGGTATCCTGACTCCTTGCAGGAATCACAAGTGTTGTTTTCCTTTTCCACTGCAGCACAACTAAACCGTTTCAGTAATAGTTTTGGCCAATGAGCCATTGTTGGATGTTTACATTTTTCAAAATAAAGGACCAAAATATTATTTTCTTCCTTTGTTTTTTTCCCCGCTGTACTGAAGTCATACCGAACCATAAATTTTGTGTACCATTACACCGCTACTAAGAACTCATTCTAATGCCTGAGATAATAACATACATTATAGTCTATTAATGCTGTTTTTTTAAATCTTCCTCCAAGTGAAGAAAATAACACTTGTTGTGAACTAAATTAATCCCATTGTGCAGTTAGTGTAAACTGCAGCTCTCTCACTAGGGGTGTCACCAATCTCGAAAGTCATGATTCAATTTGACTTTCCATTTTAAGGTCACAATTCCATTCAACATTTTTTTTTCAGCACTGCTGGCTATGCCAGTGTTAGTGTAGTTTGTAGCACAGCCTACAAACTGTAGTTTTTCTGTAAATGACGCATTCGTTGTTTACACAACTCACAGGGAGGACAAAATGTTGCCACACCAGTGACTTCAAGGAAGCAGAAGGATTTTCCAGTTCTGTTGTTTCTCCATTATCTCCGACTCCGGCAGTGGCCATGGTGTCTTGAAAAGTAATGCAGCTGTAGGCTATAGTTTTGAAATGTTTTTTTTCCTCTTTGGATGTGCACCAGATATGTGCAAGTGGGTGGGGTGGTGTAGAGAGGAAAAAATACAGGGAGAATCGCCAATCCTGCTTTTGATTTCGAAGGTTGAAATTGAACGCTCATTTCAATTTTCGATTTAGAATTGAAATTGTGACACCCCTATCTCTCACAGATAATCCACAATTTCAGACCAGGAAACACTACAAACATCTAAGAAGAGGACACCATGTCAGAACTGACAACAATAAACTCTCCTTTTGTTACCAGACAATAATGTATACAGACTCCATTTCACATTCCCCTATAAATTCGGACATTTAAGTTTAATTTCATCAAAGGATGTAGTGTGAAAAATGTAACAATTAACTGTAGTCTTGTACTCAGGGAATCAAAAGTAAAACTAATGAAACAGAACTCTTACCTCTAAAGTCATTGTTCAAATTAAACTCCTCATTAAAACCTTGAAAATCCAAATAAAAATAATAAATCGAGTACCAGCAGAGGAGCCTTCTCTGTCTTCTTTCTCTTTCTCTCTGCTCTGCATGTACACATGCAATTAACTGCAATGATGATACATGGCAGGTAAGGCTGAAATGACCTGTTTGATATGCAAATATGGTTGTCTGACCACTGGAGTGGCCATCAGTTATTCAGTGACAGGGCGGCATCTTTGTAAAAACAGGCTGCTATAATGCAAACGACAGCAAGGTACGGCTTTGTTCTAAACCTGGAGAAGGAGGCGCATAGACAGGACATGCAAATATGGAGTGGAAATACAAATACACTGAGATGAGAGGAAAATATAGGGATGGGGAGCAAGCCACTGCTAAAGATCTGTCATAACAATAGTAGTTCTGGAAGGTATTCAGATGATCCTGTCAGTTTTTCCATATTCCATTAATACAGACATAACTAAAAATAGCTTGAGGAGGCATAAAATGTAGGCTAAACTACCAATATACAGGACGTCATATCAGCCAGAAGCTAATTCTAAACTAACTCTAATTTATCCATCCAATCCCCTCTCTACTGCTGCCTCTACTTTCCTTTACCATTGTTATATTAGCTAGTTAAAGAACGGGCCGTAAATACTAAAATGAGTCTGTTAAAGAGTAACTACACCCGGGCTAAAAGTCATATTATATTGTTTATCATATATCATGGCATTGAACACTGTTATTGAGCCACTGTTTGGCAAATTGTGTTTTTTTACTCAGTAGGGTTGGGTGCCAAACTCGGTACTTTAAGGGTACTCACCAAATTACATTGGGACTACCGTGTACCTATTCATCTTAGATCAATCGGTGCCAAATTTCTGTACCTTGAGAGCAGGTTGTGTTGTGAATTCAAATAAGTATTGATAAGATTCCTTATGAGCCTTTAGAGAAATCCTTCCTAGTTTACCAACCTTATTTTACTGTTTCCTGATCACTTTCAGACATATTGGCGCCATATTAAGTTACTGGTGATGAAAACATTTCCTGCTACTAAAAGCTTTCCATCGACAAACTAAAGGAAGGCTTTTATTGTGAAGAACTTACAGGAAATGAAATATACTTATTGCTGGGTTAGCAGAGCTTCATTTGCGGTGCTATTCTTCAATCATTTTCATCCGAGCTAAATATACAATAAGTGAGGAATTTATATATTTCAATTATAATATATTTGCAAAGATTTTATAAATGTTTTCATGTTGTAGTGATGGGATATTGTCTGTTGACTGATGCAAATAAATACATTTCAGGTTTAATTTATCACACACACAAAAAAATACATGCAAATACTTCTCTATGGAGCCCCCAAAGTCCAAAAGACAATATTTTATTGTCTTATGTGCATAAGGTAAAAAGTTTTCTACAGACTTCCTGGGCTCCATACTTCTCATATACCACTCGACTAAAGGTTAAGGCCCAATATGGATTGTCAATAAGCAATGGTAAAATGCTATATATATATTAAATTGAAACAGCTCATATTGCGTTTTGTATTAATGAGACAATTCTTTCCATTTCCAACTAGCAGTAAAGTAATATAAAAACAAGTAGCCTAAATTAAAGTTAACACCTGTGTTCAAGGGGTAAGTTAATGTTATAATATGACAGCCAATGGAAACAAAAGGTAAGGATTTTACATATATTGTACGTATGCTAAATTGGTTGGAAACCTCCACTGTGCTTCTCTCTTCCTCTCTTTAATTCTTTCTTGTCAACATAAGAATAGGACGAAATGGATAAGAAGTTAAGAATAAAGATGATTATGTGATTCTTGCTCCTATAGCCTCTTATGGTATTATATACAATACTGTGAGTCACCTGTGTCTTCCAAAAAACAACTTATAAGCACATTTAATAGTTTGAACTCCTTCAATAGTTTGGACTGTGTGAATGATCTGTAAGTTTGCTTATTTTGTGTTTAAGTGTGAAATATGTTTAACTGATTTATGGTTTGTGGTTAATGGTTACTTGTGGTTAATTTGTTATTTTAGTATGTTTGAACAATACTTTAAAGTTTAAGTTAAATTTATCAGTTTATTGTGATCAAGAATTATACTGACTAGAAAAATAGTTTACGTTTATTCTTGTTAAAGTAGTTAAAGTAATTAAAACTATTCCCTATTAAATAAATGGACTGGAACCCGTCTGCCTTTACTCGTCTGTCCTAAAAGCCACTGAGTTGTTTGTTATTATCCTTAGGATGATAGTATTTGACCTAAATATTCTCCATTCATTTATATCTTTACTTATCTTTGTCGAGTTTTAACATCAAAAAAGATTTGAAGCTTTCAACTTTAAATAAGTGTGTCGAGTGTAAAAATAGTCACCCTTTTTTGCAAAGACAATTTAGGGCTCCAACTGTCATCGTACCAGATCTGATAATGTAGACTGTGCAGGGAGTGTAACAGCTCTGGGCTAAAGACACGTTGTTGGCCCTGCAGAAACCTTGAACCTACAAGTGTTTTAGGCTATAAGACTTTTTACACCTCAGTGAGGAAAACACAAACTTATCTTGATTTGAAAACACTTTAAACACAAGAGGGTGACTATTGGCTCTAGAGCTGCAACAATTGGTCGATTTATCAATTAGATGAACTATAATCAAACTATTTTGATAATTGTTTTACTTACTTTTCCGTGAAAAATGGCAAATATGCATTGGTTAAAGCTTCTTAAATGCAAGGATTTTATGTTTTTTTTGTCTTTTATGATAGTAAACTGAATATCTTTGGGTTTGGGACTGTTTGATAAATAAAATGAGCAATTTGAAACCTAACTTTGTGATGTTTGAAACTGTGACGGGCTGACATTTTGTGATTGAAATTGAGAAAATAATAGGCAGATGAATTGATAATGAAAATAATTGTTGGTTTGAGCCCTAATTACAATCTCTCTGATTCATAAGCGGTAATTCTGGAGATGTATTAGGATACTGACAATAACAGCGTCCAATTAGAAAACAGCACAATAATACTGGACAGAAGTCCAACTTACCATGAATTAGTGAGTTCCTAAAAACAGGTCAGACAGAGCAGTCATGGCGTGAGGTAATAGGTTGCTGGACGATAGCAGGCTGGTTGACGGAGTGACTGACTGGTGGACTGTCTGAGCGTCTGTTTGGCTAACGGACTGGCTGTTTGGCTTGCTGGAGATGCAGGGCAAGGCGAGGAGGTTCTTTTCACCACAGGGAAGAGAGGTTACTGGTTTCACCATCCCTGACTGACTGGCACAGAAAGGGACACGAAAGCTGAGGTGAAACCTAACAACTTCCTCTCCTTATTTCCTAGTCTAGTTTCACTTGCTCCTTTTGCTTCTCTCGCCGTCGCCTCCTAGGCTTCCTTGGATCTCAGCGAATGAGTCATTTATGGACTTGAGAGTACGGGGAGCAGTGACAGTACAGCATCTGAAAAACAAAGCAAACAAAAACAGGCTTTAGAGTCAAAATCACCACAGAATCACTTTATCCACCAGATGAAATAAAGGTGCAGAAATTTATCTTTGGTGACACTGGTTTGTATATATATGTATACAAAAACCAGTGTGTGTATAAATATATATATATATATATATATATATATGCTGCTTACATAATGAGAAAAATACACACTGACAAATGTTACAGGATTTGTAGTACATTACATACTGTATCACTACAAATACTGCACAATCTTTAGCCTGAACACTGGATTTTTGAGGAAAATGTAAATATTTTACAGTCTAAAAAAAAAAATCAGATGACAACATATAACCCAATACACATTTATGTTAATATATATTTATAAATATATAATTGTGACCAAGATATTTACTAATATGGACATTTTGTAATGAAAAATGAACTTGTCAGTGCTCTCTGGTGGACAAATGATGTAATGGCCACACTGTTTTAGGAAGTTTAGTCGCTAAATTTGACATGAATAAATAATTACTAATTGATTAATTGGACACTACTAAGTTTTAGACTGTTGGTTGGACAAAATAAGTTCTTTGAAGACCTTTCCATGGATTCCAGGAATTTGAAATTTTTCACTACTGACATTTTTCCTGAGAGTTTTTGGACTAAATGGTTAACCGATTAATTAGAGAAATAATTGACAGATTAATCAGTAATTTAAATAATCGTTAATCGCAGCCCTAAACTGAGTCTAAATTACCTTTAACATATCTTTGGCATTTCTGTCCTGCAGCTTCTTGTTACTTAACAGCCATTATAAATGCTGATATCGATGAATCTTTGATAAGCTAATATAATATATCTATATATTGGCTCTTGTATAATCAGAACAATTGTTGTGCAGGTTTACTGTTTGCTACAGAGCTGCGGTCAAGATACAATAAAATATACCAAATCAGGAAATAAGCCAAATGCAGTAAATGATTGATGATGCTGTCATCATCATCATTTAAACACTCATCATGAAAAGGATTTGGCCCATCATCCGTGCCACAGCCCAACATTCAATCACAATCAAGAGGCCATTTGCTGTGGTTTATCCCTGAAGGAAACTGACTCAGAGCCTGAAGGCTAAAGAGCTTCATAGGTTGCTCTCCTGCTGCATGTTTTTCACACAGGAAGGACTGACAACTTACTTACTGTTCTCATAATCATGTTGATCTCACCACTGGAGACTATATGTTGTGAGAAATCACTGTTACAACTTAGTGACTAAAACTAGAAACTAAAAGACATCGAACAACAACAGAAGCATACAGATCATTTAAAGATTATACAAGAATTGAGTGAAATTTTAAGCTATTTCCACTTTGGTAATGTCAGTTTAGATAAATGGAGAAACAAAGCAAACCTAATCTTGCTACTATCTCTCCCATACAACATAACAAGCTGTCTCAATACTCTCCTACTGTACAACCGTTCCCTTAGCGAGAGACAAGCCTGAGCATCAATATCTGCTCATGCCAGTTCAAACTGGTTTGGAAACAAAAGTTTCCCTTGTATATAAAAAGTCTACAAAGAATGATTTTGCATAGCTGTGTGCAAAGATAAGGCTTTTGTGTTGCACTTGCAAGATTTTCAGCCGCCTGTTCCCAGGAGGAAGACAACCACAGAGAGCAACTTAAGTAACATGCTTCCTTAAAAAAAAAAAAAGACAGAGAATTATGAAAGTGTTGGGAATGTTGTGTAATGAGCAAGTAAAGAAGGGAGGCAGCAACTTAATGCTGTCTGTGTATATTATGGCCAGACCAGAAAAGAGTTTATAGACTATTAAATCATGTAAGTGATGATTATTAAAAAAACTACCACCAAAGAGCAGTGTTAACTCCTCACTCAATGTCTTCAGGGATCATTTTAACTTGGGCTGCAACAAACAATTATTTTCATTATCAATTTAATCATTTTCTCGACTAATCGATTAGTCATTTTGTCTATAAAATATCAGAAAATGATGAAAAATGTCAATCATTTTTTCCCAAAGCCCATTTTTGTCCCGACAAACAGTCCACAACCCAAAGATATTCAGCTTACCGTCATAGAAGACGAAAGAAACCAGAAAATATTCGCATTTAAGAAGCTGGAACCAGAGTATTTTGACATTTTTCTTTAAAGAAAAAGACTGAAAATGATTAATCGAGTATCAAAATACATGGCGATTCATTTTCTGTGGATCGATTAATCGACTAATCGTTGCAGCTCTAGCTGAAACTGCCTCTGCTGCTTATTTAAGCACAATTCTTCAAATAAAATATCCATAAGCAGATAATATAAATCTCAGACATGTTGCTCTGACAGCTGCTGTCTCTCTGAATGGATGGTGAAAGCTGAATGAGATGAATCAGGAAGTCTTCCAGGATGTAGTAGACACATAACCTGGGCTCCTCTGACTCAACACACCCATGGGTGCTCACTCAGCTGTGCACTGCATGATCGCTACCCAGTGCGTGACAGCAGAGGGAGGGTGGGGAGGGGAGAGTGGGGGAGGAAAAGGAAAGCAGAAAATGTGAAGTTTAAAGTGAGAAAGTTGACAGGACAGTTTGTGAGTGGATCTGTTGCATCTGCCTGAAGGCCTGTGCATATCTCCAGATAATCAGCAGGGCAGGCTCATCGGACCCTGTTCTCTCTCCCTGTGTGCACTAGCTGTGCTGGCTAGCTGCTGGTTTAGGGTGTTTTGCATGGTTTCCTGCAGCTGTCTGATCCATCTGAGCCCAGCCGCTGCAGGTCCGACCAGCCGGGGAGAGGAGCTCCCCTCCCAGCTGACACCGCGGAGTGACAACGCAATTAGAGAGAGAGGGAGAGAGAGAGGGAGAGTGAGAGAGCTGCACAATGCTGCTGACTGTCGCACCGACATTTTTTCTGAAAATCAAACACCACCCACTTTCTTCTTGCTAGCTTTTAGCCCGAGATCCGCTATCTCTCGCAGCGAGAGGAGGCGGTGGCAGCTCAGCAGCAGCAGCTAGCGCCGTGCTAACGTCAGCTAGCCAGCCCGTGTGGAGCATTAGCGCAGAATAATCCTCATCTTACCCCCTTTGTGTCGGGTTGTCAGTGTCCTAGGGTGACAGGTGTGAAAACGCGATGTCCCGATGCTTATTTAACGACATCGTAAACGGGAATCCTGTGGTGTAATGTCCATCGCCGCTGATTTTCTGCCATCCGCCCCACTTCAGCACCGAACGCCGCCGAGCCCCTGGATGCACTGCGCAGGCGCGCTGCCACCGCTGCTCTGTGGCTGCAGTCGGAGATAAGATGCACTGCTGAGGCTCCACATGCAGTATAATGCACACACAGGATCACATTACATCTCCCAACCACCACGCTCCAGAATACAACAAATTCATTTAAAAAAAAAAAAAAAAACAACAACAACAAAAAAAAATACTGCAGCAATAAGTTTATTCAATATTAAACATTTACAAGGAACAGATCCATGTTGTACAAAGCAAAGATCTTAAAATATCGTGTCTTCAGGGAAACAAAGAATCACAGTCAGTTGGTCATAAAGTTCAGAAGGCAACTATTCATATTAGAGGAAATGTATCCTGAGGGTATAAACCCGTGAAAAATAAAAACGTCGCTATAAACTCTCTTTCTCTCTCACCACAGCCTCCTGTAGAGTTACATCAGAGAAATTTCTCTAATAGTCACATCCGTGGTGTTATACAAATTTATTTTTGTTACAGCGTTTTATAAGAGTAGGTGTAACTTTTGTCAGATTTTAGAATGGCACTCCTCATACCAAATCCTGCAATATGTTGTATTATTCTTCTTGTTTCCTAATACATAGCCTACTATTGCTATAGGCTATGTTGTTTTAGTGTGCCCATTCAGTGAGTTTATAATGCCCTTATTATAATTTATGATGTGCATATGTATTTGGTATTTCTATAGTATATATATACAGTATATGTGTGCTTTTTCTGAACAAATAGACATTTCTAAGAGGACAAGCAGATATTTTAGATGTGGGTTTGGTTTACAGCATCCGTCTGTCCATTTCTGACAAATCTCATTCCAAATTAAATCTGCTCCTCGTGTGGTGGATGTTTTCTATCATCTTCTGACACAACTGTTTCACGAGAAAAAAACCCCGCATTGGGCTGTGGTCAGCTGAACTCAGTTTGAGACTGTTTCATGCAGTACAAAATGTTAAAAGGTGAAATGACGAGCCATCAGAGACAGATTATCTGTTTTAAATTGGCATCCATTTATCAGAAGTCAAGCAGCGAGACTTGTAAATGGTTGTTTAATGTTTCACACCTGCAGGAAAAAAACTATTTGAAACCAACACTTGACATTTGCCAAACCATTTCTGAAATGTAAAAGATAAAAATTTCTGTTCTAGTTTGAAACACCTAAGTGCTAAGTGCAGTTTCTCTCCATCCATCCACTCATTTATTCATTCATCTGTGCTATAGACACAGGATGAAGTGGACCATCTTTTCCTGACTTTTCTGTCGCTTATACAGTCATTCTCCATCTGTTCTGTTGAAATCACATTTTTAAAAATAAATCTTTCTTGGGTTTTTTTTTTTTCTCACTCAGTCAACGTGCATCTGCAGCGTGAGCATAAAGACAGTCATCTTCCCCAGTAAACATCAGCAGTGATGACTGTTTAAACTACATTTTCCCTCCATTAACACAAGGGGGCACCAAAACTCTGCTCTCTCTCTCTCTCTCTCTCACCCTCCTTCTCACACACACACACACACACACACACACACACACACACACACACTCACACACACACACACACACAATATATGACACAGCAGTGACAAATTTGAATGTGTGTAAATCTACTTGTGAACACTGCGTGAAAGAAAAATAACAATAACATTATAACTGCTGGAGTGACAATTAGATGCTTTTAGCTGACAAATAACACATTTTGTTCCCACAGAATTACAGACCAGGGTGCATAAAAAAACAGCCATCGTCTGGTTTTGTGGTTGTGGTTGCACGCAAGCATGGACATTGCACCGGACTGGATGTGTTTAATCTTTTGAATTTACTGTCTGGTAATCCTCCATCTTTATGCATCTGACACACTCAGTATTAAGATATGAAGAACCGGGCCTCACTTGAGGGATGATGGTGAAAAGGTCATGAGAGAAAAGCCAAGATGGAACATTTGTATGTTCCTTGACACCGTTGGCTCATTAATAGGGATCTAAAGTGCCCTGGATAAACTCCTGTTTTCTTCATGCACCAAGCAGGATTGGACTGATTTGCATGTGAAAAGGTCAAGAATGACAAAAGCACTGTTCTGTTTCATCGGGGCTCTTAAAGCATGCGGCAGTGAGCTTCTAGCAGAGACAAGAGAGACGAGAGAGTGTAGCATCAAGGAGTGTGTGTGTGTGTCTAATTACTGAACAACTACTGTGAGTAAAATGGCATTTACCATGCATCGAATTCATATATTCTGCACATGCAAATGGATCGTGATTAAGCAAAAACTGAGTGTGCAGACGTGTCTGTAAAGGAATCAGTGTTTGTGTGTGTGTGTGTGTGTGTGTGTGTTTGAGAGACAGAAAGAAGTGGAAAAAAGAAGGTGTGTATCCCTTCAATCACACCATAACCTGCAGACCTCCAATACCATCTCTGCTCCAAGATGTGTCTGCTGAGTTATCTTTCACCCTGTGGTCATTGTGTTTGTGTGATTTATCGAGATGAGCCCACACAACCTTCTGGGGCTTTTTCTGGAGTTAATTTGTGTGACTGCCGTACATGTATATAGTGTGTGAGGATCACTGAGATACAGAGAGAGGAGGTGAAGGACAGATGGATGTATAGAGAGGGACCCACATAGCACCTATCTGAGGGCGGACTGCACACTTGCAATACTCAAACAAGTTGTGCAAATCAATAGCTCAGAACAACAGCAAGTGTGTGGTTTCCTGTGTGTGTATGTATGTGTATATGTGTATGTGTGTGTGTGGGTGGATGGGTGCACTCTGGGAAAAAATAAAGATTTTGCCAGGATGAGTCCGAGTTCATAAACTGAAGGGGAAATCTAGTCAATCTAGATAAAAACTAAGCAAGTCAAAGGAGGTTTGGGGTGTAATACTATACTTTTGTCTTTTGTTAAACACAAATTTAAAAATCCCCCCCAGACATGTTGTAAGAATACTTATAATAATAATATGTGTCTGATGTTGTATGTTTTTTTCACACACACACACACAAAAATCAATTACCTCATTTAAATTCTTAAAATTACATCTCCTCCTTCTCCCTTAATGAAAGAATCTATGAATATGCAAATGTTTTTTATTCAAAACGTTTGACTGCTGGACACAAGATGTTTCCTGCTTTACTATAAAGTCCATTCTCAGTGTCAGTGCACCAGAGGCTTCAAGTTTCCACATCACACTTGTGTAAGTTCAATAATGGACCATGATTGGCTCCCAAATTGTTGTGATGTCACAAATCATGCTTATAAGTACACGCCTTAAACTCAGATTTTCACTGAGCACAGAGAAACTTTCCCCCTTCAGCAGATGAAAGTGAAAACAGCCTTCAAGTGTCAAACTCTGCACATACATCATTCTGCACAGTGAAGCTTAAACATTCAACTGAAGGAACAATAAGAAAAACACATTTGTGAATGAAGGAGGACTTTAATAAACACTAAATACTAACACAGACCTATAACTGCAGCTGAATACAAATTTGAAACCACTTTATCTAGACTCAGTATGAGCAGTTTGAACCTTATCTCCCTTCAACAGCTCAGCATTGTGAAGTTTAAGAAGAATATTCAGAATTGAACTTTTTAAAATTATACTGGGATAAAAGCTCATTTAAAAGAAATTAGATAGTCTAACTGTTAAAGATGCAAAAGCTGTCTCTTCCTGAATCTGTCATTTTCGAGGGCTCCTGTTCAGCAAAGCATTCAATAGTCACTATAGGCCTTTTCCACAGTGATGAATTTGAAGCCTGTGCAGGCGAGTTTGAAGAGTTTATACTTTTTCATTTGAGGCTTAATATTCCTCCATCAGTCCATGACGTAGTTGTAAAAACTGCAGTTTTTGTAGACATTTTTAGGCAGTTTCAACCATCTACCCATGCAGAGACTGATCTGCACATGAAATCTACCACTTGTCCCATCTTGACATAATCAATGAACACCTTCCCTTCATTTTTTAATCTTGCAGTGACTCAACCTCCTCTTGAACAATCTCCTCTATTCCATTCAAATGTTCCTATAAATAGTGGTTTCAACTGAACTCCTATCTTTAATACATCAGAACATCATTGTTCATCTTTTTACTGTTACATTGTGATGTATTTCACATGCCTGATTGCTACACTTCAACTGACATCTTAAATCAGAGGTTATAATCACAGCCGCCATTTGTTCCGCTCATATGTTTCATCTTCATGGGCAAATTGACAAAAGGGAAATGGGAAAATCATTTAATGTCCTCTTTAAAGATGGTTTCCATCCAATTTCTGCTTTCTTAGCCATGGACAAGAAGACAGTAGTATAAGAGAAAGCAGCAATGGTTTGAGGCTGGATTCAAACTCAAAATGGTTGCAGTTACCTGGTAGGGCTCTTATCTCAGTGAGACAACGTGACAGCTCCGAAATTGCCCTTTCACAGGATTTCACTGCTGCCCCCCACATAGTCTCTGCATGCTGCTGTCCTAAGGCCTGACTGTCAAAGTTGATTTGTCAGAAGCATGGCAAGCTGCAGGTGCATCACTGGTACTTTATACTTTAATATGATGTCATGTGGATGTGGCATGATATCAGTGCAGATGTTAATGAGGAATGGGGCAGCTGTGTTCACTGCTGCCAAGCATCTCAATCCACTGAGTTCAGTATCATATCTTTGCATTTACATTGAGAGCTTCATTTGTTTTTAACTCAAAATGAATAGAAATGCTCACATGTCCAACATCCATTTAACATCCTCTGTTAGCAAGATTGGCAGTCTTAATTATGCAGAGGGCTTTAATTATAGATGAGGTTACAATTACAATATGTGAGAGGGGATGACCTGTATAGCTGCTATGAACAAGCCCTCCAACAAAGAGTGTATGAGAATACACAGACACATTTATGTCTCTGTATTATCCTTTCTTCCTTATCTTTCTGTGCTTCTTCTTCTGTGCTTAAAGCAGAAGACTACAATGAGGGATGTATATATATATATATATATATATATATATACTATCTGAATGTATTTACAGCATGTTTCTGAAAGAAAGACAGTTGAATAGAGATAAAAAGGACAGTCTTGCACATCAAAAAAACATATCATCTCCTCACTCACCCTCCAGTCGTCCTCCGGTGATTATTATTTTACAAAAAGCAGAACGTGTAAAATATGAAGCAGCGGCAGCAGCAGCAAGGAGAAAAGCTTGCCTTTCTTTGTTTGAGATATAAGTCACCTCAGTGGGAACAAAGCCTGGGTTTCTCTCTTGCTTCAAACAAAAGCCATCATTATATTGTTCTGATGCTAAAACCGAAGCGTATTACACTGGCGCCCAAACTACACAGAAGAGCAGGTGGTTAATTGATATGATTAGCGAAGCATTCCCGGGACACGCAGTAATAAACTGGCGGAGTGTTTGAAAGGTTGATGATCAAAAGTGGGGAGATCACAGGTTTTTGTTTTGATACCACATCTTATTCAAGTCAATATAGTCCAAAGTAATAAGATAAAATAAATGTGGAGCTGTGAGGAACCAGTGGGTACAAGGTCACAGTCTAGCCCAGTGAGAATTGGTTATACTCTGAGAGGTGCTGAGGCAGAATACAGCGCAGGGAACTGAAAATACAACACTGTTAGAATTTTAAATGAGTTTCTGTGGAAGTCACCCTCAGCCATTGAGGAGTTACAGCTTGAGTTCTGATAGTTTGGAAGTAAATCCTTGTCTGAATGTGCACACTTCACCTTTAATTGGACACATTTCTCTAAAGGTTCGTGCTCTCAGTCAACACGGCCAATAAAACAGACTATTGTGCTCCTCCAGCCTGAAATGAAGTGCTGCTTTCGGCTCAAATAACTTTATAACAGCCAGGTATGAGATCTGATGATAAAATAAAAAACATTCAGAGAATTAATTATTTCAGAACCATATTTAATGGAATTAAGCTCGAGTTCAATATTTCACAAATTGTTTGTGTGACACTGTATGTAAAAAAAGCAGTACATAATCACAATTTGAAGAAAAAACAACAAAAAATGTCTATTATTGGTTTGTTTTGGGATGTGTGTAAAACAGTTACAGGGCATTGTTAACAAAAGTTATTAAAAAACCATTAGGTTTTAAACTTGCAGTAATTGATTTCACTAAGAAGTATCTCCTGTGTAGCTAAAGCCCGATAAAGCTTATTCCTCTTCATTGTTTTCCAAAAACGATTAAAAACACACCGTTTTTTTTACACTGTTGCACTGAATGATATATTCCTTCATTATGATGATGACCACAGCTATGGTACTTTCTTAGAATATATCTCACTTACACCATCCTGATGACATAAATACTCACCAAATGTGTATTAATCTGCAGGGGAAAGTAGTTCCCCGACAAAGATACTATTTACTCCTTTCTGAGTAATGTTTTCTGAAAATGATAGTGCCCACATAAACTACCTTTATGACCTTTTTTTTTTTTTTAAAGATAAAGATAATCAAGTAGAGATGAATGAACTCTGAACTGAGAGCCACAGACTAGTGAAGTTGCAAAGTACCGAGAGACAGACTAAAGAATTCTTGGTTTCAGTCTTTTCATAAGAACATCAGCCTTATATTTTGAACAGCTCTGGAGAGTTACATATGTGCTCTTTATTGTATTGTATAAAAAGCAGAAAAGTTCACAAATCCTTGCAGCATGATAGCTGTCTTAAAGGAAAACACAGGCAATTTTCTATGTTTTTCTTATTGTTAATAAATCTCATGTACAGAGCCGAACCAAGAATGAACTGATCCTTCTTACAAGTATTGTATGTGTATCCAAAGCCTGATATATCTTATTCATTCATTCATTGTTGTCCAAAAACTATTAAAACCACTTCAGTGAGGTACACCGTTGCACTGGATGACATGTATTGAATTTCTTGGAGAAATTTCTTGGAGAAATTCCGCACAAAGAAGTTGTGATATGCAGCACAACAAGCTAGCGAAGCTCTGTAAATGTAACCGTGTTCCTGCGCACGCACAGCGGCCAGGGGGAAGGCACATATCACCCAGCGCAGCAGTGCGGCTCACTGATGTGTTTTTAATAGTTTCTGGGAAACAATGGAGGTCTATGGCACAGAGGATAAAAAGATATATCAGACTTTGGATATGCACACAATCCTTGTAAGTAGGATGAGTTCATTGTTGGTTTGGTTCTGCAAATGAGATTTGTTGATAATAAGAAAAATATAGAAAGTCACCAGTCATAGCCTTTAACTGTTTTGCATTTTTAAAAATAAAATTAAGTAGAAGAGTGCACTCAGTAGAGTACAGATCTCTGCCAGGTGTGTCATGTATAGTTTCAGTTTTCTTTAAGATAAATAGAATAGTGTAATGGTTTTGTAACCGAGTGTCCACCTGGGTTCACCTAACTGTATAAACTTAATATGGAAAGAATAAACAGAACAATAAGTCCAAACTTCTCAATTTGAACATTGTTATTTATTCAGAACATTTTGCTGTAACACACCACACAAAATGAACCCCCCCCCCCCCACCTTCTAAAAATGTTTATTGATAACATTGTCAGAACATTATGCCTGTGTAACGTTAGCCAATGTTGTGGGAACGTTTCCTGCTAGTTGGCTCACTACTTTCCTCCCCTCCCAAACAAAGAAGAATTGAATCTCACTCAATTGTCCCTCATGGCTCCCTTACAGTCAAGATGGTGGCAAAGCTAAAGATGGGGAGTTATTCATGTCATATCGTAACTAACTTCAGTGGATCATAACATATCGGGTATAGAATTAATCTGCAGATGCTCCGATTCAAGATGAGACCAAACTTTTCTAACCATGTTTTTGAGCCATGTAGCCTGCAACAGACTTGTTTTTAGTCTAACTAACTGCCGAAATGCCTTTTACTGCAGTTGTTAATCACTTCGGCCCCAAGCGGCTAGTTAAGAGGAATAAAATAGATTTTATAGATTTTTTTTTAAATAGAACTGTGAATCCTGACATTAGCTGCAGACAGACACACACACAGACACACACACACATACACAGAGACACACACACACAAACACACACACACACACACACACAGTGATGCCATTCTTAGATTATAAATGTATTTTTTTATCTGAAAAGTTGACAGTTTGCAGATTGGAGACTTCCATTTGACATCAGTGATATGCAGCTACGCAGAAGAACAGCAGGATTTCGGAGGAGTCTTGAAGTTCAGTTTTTTGCAGTAAAACGGGACGAGTCAGCGTTCTGGAGATGACATCACTCATCATTTATCAGTGAAGTATCAAAATCCTGTCTACTGCAGTGCATTGTTTGGATGCTGCATCAAGTAAACACACACACACACACACACACACATATGCACATTCACATTCTACCTCCGTTTCGACTTCTCTCTCTGTCTCTCTCTCTTTCTGTCAAACCTACTTAAAATTACATTAAATAATTTATCTTCATTGCTGCAAAGCTGAGCTGTGTGAAATCCATCATTCATGGAGTCTGCGAAGAGACTCTCACAAAATATTCACCATCAGTTTTCCAAGTCATTGAGACCTTCCATCTGCTCGTGGCTGATTGCCAAATTTGAGAGATAATCATTTGAGATAAACGTCTCAGTTTTCTCGATTAAACTTTCCAGATACAGAGTGTCAGATATGGTCATTTCTGGGAAAGTTGGCTTTTGTAAAGGAAATTAGTTTTTCCATCTCTTCTGGGTAACTTCAAATGCACACACAGACACAACACATTTGCCTGCATGAAACTATTTTTTAACAACATCCCCCAGAAATATGTCTTCGTCAGTATCCTTAGAGATAAATTAAATGTATTTTCCACCCTCTTGCTATGTGCAATCTTATCACACACTTTTATCTGCTTGACATATTTGGTTCATATCTCTGGAAACTTTGAGATCTTCACTCTGATTTAAAGTAAAAGTTTGACATTTTGGAAATGTGTTTGTTATATTTTTTGTTGATGTGAAGATTGATACCACTGTTAAAGCTAGGAGGACATTAGCTTAGCTTAGTGAGCCTGGCAAGACTGTTGGACAGAGAAAGCAAATCAGTATGTTTTCCCAAATTTAATTTAATTTCATACTAATTTCCTGGAAATTTTCTGAGTAATATGCAGATATTCAACAGTTGGCTTTATGACATTTTACAGAGATGGTGGTGCAATTTGTAAAAATTCTAAGCAAAATTAGAGAATAGTGTTAAATTGGTTTAGTTGGTAAGTGCCCACTTATTATATTTGGGTTCATATGTAGTTGTTGATTTACAAAAAATCTTAATAAATTAGATTCTTAACAATTCTTTAACAGACAGAAAATAGTTTTGTGTTTCAAACGATATATTAGCATATTAGGTTGTTTCTTAAAAACACTATAATGTGTGAGCGTTGATCAACAATTTCAGTAACACTTTATTTTATGGATCCCTTACTTTCCTCCTAATTTCCAGGACACTTTTTCAATAATTTCCTAAAAGTTCATTATAGAGTTTTTGAGAAACAATCTAATATGCCAATATGTAGTTTGACACACAAAACTACACAATAGTTAGTAGAACCTTAGAATGAGCCCTTTATATCTACAGAGGGAGCAGGTCCTCTTCCACAGACCTCGTCATGTTGCACTGCCATGTTGCTACAGTAGCCCAGAATGGACAAACTAAACACTGGATCTACAAAGGGTCTTTCGAGTTTCGCAGCCACCGTAGGTTCTCCTATACACGCTTTGGGGGGGGGGGGGTATTCGGATGGTTGCAATCTGCAACATCACCACTAGATGCCACTAAATACTACACGCTGGTCCTTTAAAGAATCATTAAGAGTCGAGTCTAATTTATCAAGAATTTTTTGCAAATTAACAACTACATATGAATCCAAATATAACAAGTTGGTACCAATTAACCAACTTAACACTTTTTTTCTGTTTTTTCAATTTGTACCAAATTGAATCACCCTTTCTGTAAAATGTCCTAAAATTAACCATTAAATACTTGCTAATTATTTAGAAAATTTCCATAAAATTCGTATGTAATTAGAGGACCTGTAAAATAAAGCCTTACCAAAGAAGCTTCTCTGGACTTCAACAATGCTTGACTTGACATCATGACCCTCCAAAGGCTTGTGGGATGCAAGAGGCTAAAAATTTTGTTGCTGCCTCCTGGACGTTTATTTAGCATATTGACTCTTACACTTTGAAACTCCTCAAATTATTACACTTTCTGCCTATTAAAGTTTTTATTGAGGTCTAAAGATTGAGAGTGTCACAAGTTGTTAAGATTATAACGTAAATATGGTAAATATTTTTTTCTTTTTTTCATAATTTGTAGTGACATAAAAATAAAAAAAAAATTAAAAAAACTGCCTTGACTTGACTTTTTTTCTGGGACGGTTGCTTTAACCGCTGCACCACCTCTGCAATCCCTCGATTCCAACAACACACTTTTGGTTTATACAGTGATTTTTTTTGTGACACTGCAAATACTGATCAGGCCATTCATCTTGTGCTCTCCCTGCAGCTCTCCAGCCTGAATTAATCATACCATATATCATACTGAGGGATAAATTCTCCTGCAGGAAACCAGACACACCGAAGGAGAACATGGCAATAGTAATTTGTGTCACATATGAGTTATAATTATTGTTCAACTAACTCAATTTCTGCATGTATACTAACCAATGATTTTGAAGATGCAATTTCCACTTTTGCTGTATATTGCTGTTGCAATGTTCTTAGGGGCAATAAAAATATATGTTTTCTTCATGTTAAACTGATCACTTGGGTATGTACTGCATGATCGTCCCTTACCAAGGTCTTCTAGGAAGCTTTCTGCTTGGTTTTCTTTCATTTTGATAATACTTGCTTTCTTTCCTCTTCATGTTGTCCGCCTCCTCTGCACCCACCTTTCCTTAATCCAGAGCATACCTCTGTACCCTGTGACACATCCCTATTCATTTCCAAAGCGGGAAGGTCACATTGGAGGCTCTCCTTTGCTTTTTTTTTTAAATACAACTGAACAACAAGTGCAATATCTGTTAAAGGTCAGCGCTTTTACTGATTGGTATTTTGAATCCAGCACTGTGAATGACAGTGCTTTCCAAGGAGACATGAACGATTTTTTTCTTTTTCGATTTTGTACCAAAAATGCAGAATTGCATGTAACATCTTTGCAAAGAGATTCTGAATCTGGACAAAATGCCAAAAAAAATGCTCTTTTATTTTGCATAAATGGCTTAAAGGCATGTTCAGTGATTGGAAATGGAAAGGTCCAGTGTTAGTGTGTCAAATAATTCATAAATGGAAAAGAGAAAGAAAAGGAAATGGAGAGAAACTGTGCTATACAATAAAATAAGATATGCGTATGTCTAAATGTGTGCCTTTGTGCATCTAGCGTGTTTCAAACTGTAGCTAATCTATTGTTTCTGTAATATTTCTTACATGTCTGTTGTGTAAAATGTCAACTACACAGGTGTGTGTGACATCTTGTACCAAGGACCCATCGTTATAATAACGGCGTTTATCATTCACTCTGCTCACCTGCTACTTCAGTTGTCTAGTGGGTGTTTGTAGGTTCAGTGGGTTCAGTGTGTAATATGATATCTACATAAAATAATCAGAATCCAGCCCTTAAAGTCATATTATCATTTAAAATATTCAAAAATATCAATGTTATGTCAATTAGTTTCAGTATCTTGATATTTTAAAACTTGGGGTCAGTACTATATGTACACGTTTTTTGCTTTTCATTTAGATTGACATACACAATTGTAGCAGCCGTTCCTTGTGATAATAGAAAGGAAAAAATCAATAAACAGCAATTGATTGATGACTGACATCACTACTTCACTGTCAAATGTCAACTGTTTGAAGGTGTGTATGCATTCAAGTGCTGACCAAAAGTGTGTTAACATTTACATGTTACAGTGGTGTGAAACTTCCTTTATTGAAATATATAATTGAAGATGCCAAATTAACCGTTGTGTTTTGTTGTCACTGGCTTTTTCCCCACTGCTGTTATGATTGCAAAATGAAAATGAATATTTGTGTTTCTTAAAAATATATGTAGAAACTGAGCTTGCTTGCAACTTCGTTCAAAAAATACAGAAACGACCACAAAACGTTGATATCACACCAATCATGTAAATATTTCATGTTTTATATGTTATACGGACAATGCATGAACAAATATAATCCTTTTGTTTGCTAACAGACAACAACCAAAGTGATGTCACCAGAAAAGTCTGTTAGATCTCTTATGAACATATTAATTGAATGACAGAAATCCAAACTTATTTAATATTGTCTTTATTAAACTTATTTTACAGCTGGAGTCTCTGAGACCACAAACAGAGGTAATGCACCATTTTCTGTAACAGACTTCTGAAACATGTCATCAGTTCAAAATTTTTATGAGCAATTGTAATAAAATTGAGAAAATTCATGAGAAATTAAGGTGATAAAACAATGTTAGGTGTCTTTTTTTCCAAACTCATCTTTTATTTTCAAATTCAGGATCAGAATTAAAGCATACAACCACACACTGTCACCTTGAACACCCTCCACACTCCCCTCCCTCACATACCCTCCCCAATCCTCCCACATCATCCCTCTACCCACTGCCGCATGCAGCTCACATAGCCTGCTTGCAATTCATGGTCGTGGAAAGTAAAAGCAAGGTTAATAAACGTGGCAATAGAGTGAAAAAATAAGAATAATAACATTGAAAACATGAGGGGAACATGAGTCTGGGATCTCTTGGACCTCAGTAACATTTAGGGTTAAGTCGTTATTTAAATTTGGTTGTTTTGTTTCCAGTGGACATTTCAAATCAAAGTCTTTAATTAACACATTTTTCCTCCACTGCAGGGTGGTTGCTCTTAATTAGCTTTCCTCACTAAAATTAATAAAAATCCATCCAGTTGGCAGCTTTTGAACTGGAACTCATCCACTCAGCAGGGTTGAAGGTCAGTTAGAGGACCTGCTGTTCTACCTGTTAGGATCAAATTTGTGAAAATGTCTTTATTTTTTTAGTAACAGAATCAAAAGACCTGAATACACTGAAAATGAATCATGTGCATGTGACTCCAACTACAATAATTTCCACTTGACTTGTTTTATGTTGTCCTTGATAATAATTTGAGTCTCAATCAACCTCTGCCCCCCTCCCCTCCCCCCATGACTCATACTCTGGTTTGTTTCCATGGCTACACTAACCAACACATCAATAAACTAATAATTGTCTCTTCCCCTTCTCTACCTCCTCTCTTCCTGCGCATTACCTTTGCACCTCATCTCATACTCTGTTCTCTAATTCTTCTTTTCATATCCTCTCCTCTCGTTCGCACCTGAAACCTCTGACTCTAATAACTTAATGCTGGAAATGAGTTTTTTCGTGATGTGAACAAAAGGTAAAATAAAATAAGAGCCTGAGGTGCTTGGTTGGATTTGTACCCTGCAGGTAAAAATTATTTAGCTGACTCTTCACCCTGTCTGTGCATTTGGCCGTATGACCTCATGCTTTACGTGAATTGTTTGAAGTTGAATTAGTGGAGCTTATTAGATACCATCAACTCAACGATTTTCCTGCCAAGAGATGTTTTTGATGTTGTCCTTCAGTCAGCTTTGTTTCTTGTTTTCCTGGATTATGGTTTCTTCTTTAATCAGCATGCTCACCCCTGGTGCAGAGAATACATGCACAAGTGATACAAAGCCTCAGCAGTGTGCACATTTAAAGCTGACATTGTGTTTGAGCTTCTTTTCAGGCTAATTTGCATCCGTTGTTTTCTCCTTGCCTCTCCTGCCTTTCCCCAAACCACACAATTCTCCATTTTCTCCTCTCATCTCTGCGCTCATTTTTCCTGTCTCAAAAAAAAAAACACAGCCCTTTTCTTCAACACTCTCCACCTCCAGCTCCTCAATCCCTTTCAACATCCCCCAGAGTACCTTTTACAGGCTCTTCTCTTTGAAAATAACAATCATTTTTCAACATCTGGATGTTCTGGTTCCCATCTCTCCTCCATTTCAGTCTCAAATGGTCCTCTAAAGAAAAAAACGCAGAATCTGTCATTTCATGAAACGCCCCAAAACAACAGACGCTAGGAACCTCTGATAACAATAACCATATGGTTATCATTGTAACCATGACAACTGAGGTCTCTAACCATAACCAAATAATAATTTTAACCAAAATGCTTCTATTCAGAAAACACTTCTATGTGTCAGTTCCTCCTGTCTCACTTCCACCAATTGTACAACGTTCGTCATCTTTCTGCCTTGCTACAAATTATGAATTCATTCTTGTTTCTTTGTTATTCAGAAAGCACAAGTAATGCACAGATATATATGTTAAAAAGTGTCAAAGTGTGAAAACCAGGCAGAAGGCCAGGTGATGAAAAATCAACAGGTGGGAAGAGGTAATAACTGTAAGTGTTGCTGTCTGGTCTGAAGACCCAAATGACTGCAGAATATCAGAAAAAGTGTTAAACAAAATTTTGTGGCAATTCACAGAAGATGTTTGTCAGAATAAATGAAAAGTTTGACTTGCTGTTGGTGCTGTAGGAAAGGTCAGGTGATTGAAAACTCAAGGCCTCAGTATGCTTCAAACGCAATGCTTGTTCAATCATCGCGTAGTAAGTATCCGAAACCCCCTTTTCCATGATGAAATCAGGTGCAAGTTCTCGTAACTTTCCAAAACAAACAATCCCACAATCACGCCTACTTCACGCAGGGATTAGCTGAGTGTGTGGAGGTGAGAGGGTGTGCTGGATTTGAACCTCTCTCTCAAGCTTTCTTTTTCATTTTTCACACTATTTCCATCACTTTTTGTGTGTATAACCTAGTGTGATGCCATGAAAGCAATGGAGGAGAAAATGTCTTAAACTGAGTACCATTAACAAAAGACACAGACTTCTTGAAGACAAATGGATGGATCGTAGATGCAGCGAACCTTTTAACATGTGGAGGGGATCTGTGGGCTATAAAACCAGAACAATGAGCTGAAAGATGTTAAAACGCTCTGTGGAGTTGTAAAGTTGGGTAATCATTTTTGGTGAGTTTACTACTACAAATGACTACATATGCATAGCCATTTTTACCACTGTTCATATAAAAATATTAATTAGTGCAGCTTTAACCAGGGGGCGTCTGATCAGAAAAGACTTTTTGGGTCGATTTGACAGGTAGTGACAAACGACATTTAGTTTGAATGAATGAATTAATGTTGGAAAGGACTTTTGTAAACAGCAGGACCCTCACATCACATGTGACATCTACATACAAATGTGTTATCCCAGCTGTGTAGTTATCATGTATGTTGTACCTTGTAAAACCGGTAAAAAAAACAGAGAACTGCATCAACCACACTACAATTTTCTGCAATTATAGACATGAATGAATCACCACATGTTAGAGATTAAGCCTCAGTCTAAGTGAAAGTCAAAATAATTGATTTTCATCAGTCACAGTGCAATTTGAGGAACTTTCAAAGGTCAGAAATCCATCCACGGGCAGAAATATAAGCAATTCCTACAATATCGTGAGACTCTTTACTCTACTTGGTCCATTACAGGCACAATGTACCAGTTGTATGTACATGTGTGACTCATACGTGCATAGAGCATGCTCTGGGACTTTTGCTTGAGCTTGCATTTCTTCTCTTACAGACAGTAAGATAGTTTTTATAGTTATTATGCAGAAGAATAACCTCCTTACCTTCCTGTCATACTTAACAACCCCAACTCATTCTATGTTCTATGGAGTGAATTGATTTTATTCTACCTTTTCAAAAAACCTTAGAGGAAATTGAAAATCTATTCCACCTTCAGTGATATAAAACGGAAATCATCTTCACAAGCCTTTCCATCGAAAGAAAAAATCTGTTATTTTAGTGGGAGTTCAGCTCGGCAGATCTCGAATACTTTGGCAGTGACATGCTTACCCTGCTATCGCCTCTGCTCAACTGTTACCTCAGTGCAAGTCTCCGTGAAAAGCATCTCCTCTCTGTAATTAAAAAGCCTAATTAAAACCAGAGGGATGATCTTCCTCTGAGTCTCGTCTGCCCACTCAGAGCAAGGAGAGGGTGGGGAGACGCAGCCGTGAGAGACCTCTCATGTCGAGGCTGTCGGCGGCTTGACAGACTGACGTTCCGCCGGGAGTCTGAGCCAAGCAAGTCGAAGTCAATAGCTGTCATCATGGCTGCCTCTGTATTCACTGTGACAGCCTCTTTAAATGCTAACAAACTAATTAGCTGTGGGAAACATCTCCTACAAAGGAACTTCGAAAAGAGTAAATCATGCCCACAAGCCAGCTGTGGCTACTCAGCATAGTAACCCACACAGGCCAAATCAGTCAACACCTTCACACCTCAAACTGGGCTGCTCACACTTCACAGTCTGGCTCAGTTTCCAACTGGCATTAAAATGCATCATGGGTGATCTGATCACAAGTGGACAACTCTGAGTACAAGTGTGAATACACTCAAGACGCATTGAGGACACATTGAGATCCGATCACTCAGACCATATTTGAAGGTGGTCTGGGCTGCATATGGCCACATTCTTTTAGCAGTGTGTACTGAATGTGTCCTGGACTACACTGAAGGGTGCGCCTACTCAACTGATGCCCTTTGCTTCAGCAGAAGTACGTATTCATTTGCATGCCAACGGCTTCATATTGAAGTGCGAAACGACAAGGGGGCTGGCGGCCGGAGCAGAGAGTATGAGGTTAACAAATGAATAAATGCAGTGAATAAATGCCACAACTCCTCAAGACCCAAGCCAAGTTCCCATGTCGTGCTTGCCACCGGCTGATTAAAATGAAGGGGGTTAGCCCCGAGGTTAGCAACAATGACCCGGCTCACTTAAGGTGCACATTTGGTCTTTGCAAACAGAAATGATGTACGTGTTTATTTGCATATAGAGTGGGGAAGTGAGATATGAGTGGTCACTTGAGACGCATGTGGAGACACATCCTAATTCCAGGTGTGAACTGACGTACTGAGAGCTGTCCTCTTGTGATCGGATCACCCAAGATGCATGTTAATGCCAGGTGTGAACAGGGTCTCTGTTGCTTTAAGAAGCACTGAAATGTCCAAGAGTTTGACTGTGGACATCTGTGCAGGGCACAAAGTAAGAGGTTTGAGTTTTCTCTAAACAGCAATAGGTTGTGGATGTTTGTGTGGACTGTAGCAGCCTGAGGAGAAACACACAAACACACAGAGTTCAAACCATAGACTGTATATAAAGATGGACATAGTGAGGTGTGGTATGTCCGCTGCCATGGACCGAAGTGAACGCTACCTTACTGGGAACACCAGAGTGCAGCACACTTGAGCTAATGTTAGCTCCTTTAGCTAAACTGTGCTAACATTAAACTTACCGAAGTATTGTGTGACAGCATCCTGTGAGGATCTTGTTACTATAACTGCTTAACCACAAACACAGTAGAGCTACGTGTCTGGGGAAAAATGACAGTTTATCCTTTAAACAGAAGCTCTGAAAGTCCAACTCGAGTCGCGGAGGTGAGCCAACTGTCAATCACAGCTGTCAATCAACGCACACACAGCAGACATCAGAGCCTAGAATAAGTCTTCAAATCTTATTAATGGAGCACTAATTTCCAAAATGACCACCAGCACACTTACTAGTTTAACAATTGTGACCATAATGGCTCATTGAAATAAAATTATTGACTTATTATTTCTGGTGAGAAGTTGAGGTTTTTTGAATGGGAGACATTTGGAGCCAGCATCTAGCAGCTGTCGGTGGCACTGCACTTCGAGGTACTTCTGCACAAGCGATAGTAGCCGCTTGGTCCAAACAGAGGATGGTAACATAAGTACTGTACTTAAGTACGATAATACTTTTTAACTTTTTTTTGACTTCACTACATTTCAGAGAAAGTCCACCATTTTTATCTGACAGTCAGTTACTTTGCAGATTGAGATTTTATTAACAAAACATATAATCATCCCCTAAAATATGCAGATTTTTTAACCCAATTTTAGCTATCTATAAAGTAGACTATGATCAAAACCAGGACACTAATGTGCATGTAAACATACTCATAATCGATGACTTTTTTATTGATTTTTATTGATTTTTTACCCTTAATTAACTTCACCATTGATGACTAATTAGAAAGTTAGATCCATTACCCTTTCCTCAAACATTTGTAACAACAGACTAAAACATTGATATTCTTAAAATGATACCAAAATGTACTTTCAGCTGAATTCTCAACACTCCCCACTGTCAGTTTTACTCAATATGTCGAGGACTGCGGAGCACAGCTTCATGCACACTGGGAGAGAATTTACTGAACATCTTCATATAAAATATTGATGCAGGATCAGTCTGAACTGCACTGCTTGATGTATTTCTCTAGTAACTCAACACATTATTTTGCCCCATTGTGCATGCACACACACAAACAAAAAATCACACACTATTGGTGTTTTTTCTCTATATTTTTCACTTGATGTTTTGTGAATTTTTCAAACCGTGTTATTTCTGCTGACATTTACATTCTGCAGTCTCTGCAGTTGTTTCTTGTCAGAATCACTAGATTGTTTTACTGTTTCTTTCGATAAAAAACGTTAAAGGTCTTTTGTTGTGTCTCTATTAATCTAAACTAAACCTTCAAACATCTTTTTTTCCTCTGCCAACCACTAGGCAACAAATCAGACGGATGCTCTCAGAAAACCTAAACTCTGACTCAAAAGTCCTACTTGAGTGAGCAACATAAATCATTTTGGGTTTCTCAGTTTTATTGTCGTTTTCAGTGGTTTACAGTAGACGATGAAGATCAATGTTTATACATGTTTAGACAGTTCAGTTCCTTGTGCATTTAAAGTGAGTCCTCTCCATTCATTCAATATTAAACAGTAAGCACCAGTGTACATCTTGTTTTCCACCAGCAGAAAAAGAGATGAAAGTGACATAACAACATGAGAATTACCTCCTTACAGTATGATTAGGTGACAGAAAAATAACACTTGAGCAGCAGCAAACCAAGCGGAGTAACTGTGGCAAACAATTGCTGACAGATGAATGTGTTTAGCTGTTAACTGTTCTGTCAGTTTCAAATTATGTTTAATTAATCAGGCGCTGCTTAAGTTTAAATTCTTGATTTCAGAAAGATTCCTGTTGTGACAAGATGTCCATGTGACTTTAGTATGACGGCCGAGAGAGCTCAACACTCTGTGAGCTAAGAGGACACGTGCAAATGGACAAAACACAAGCAAATGATGAAGCGTGCAGATCACACAAAACATGCTGCAAATAAATAAAACACCAATTCGACAGCACATACAGTAAGTGGCACAAAGCAGCACACAGCCACAAAAGATGTTTTGAGGGGACAGTAAAATGTGGTGCAGATGTTTTATCTATTTGCTTGTGTTTTCACCGCTGTAAATAGGATGATTTCTTAAAACTAGGTCACCTATGTAGTGAAAATATACAATTATTTTGAACAAGTGGCACCCTATGACTGAGAAAACTGAGAAAATGGCTGTTGATTCCTTGAAGGCAACACTACAGAAAATGAAGAAGTGTAGTTTGTAGTCCAAAGCAGATCTTGAGAGCTGAATGAAGAAGGAAAGTTTAATGTCAGACATTAAAATCATGTCTTGTACTCGGCAGCATGATAAGACTAAAATCATGCAGAGTCTCACAACAGTTCTCGGCTCCCAAAGTTCCCTTCCCGCCTCTGAAGGACATATTAGCAAATACTCATTTATTTGTACAAAAGGGAAAAAAGGAGATAAATGACAGATGAATACAATACTGTGGCATCTTCTGCTCCATGAAAAAAAGTATGTTTGTAATCTCCTGCACACCAGTCCAGAACCTCTGTAAATGTCACATGCAGATTTAGAAGACAATTTGAAATTGCTAATGGGACAAAAAAGTCAAATTTAAATGGAATTACTGGAGCACAGAGCACAATACTGAGGAAATAAGTGAGTAGGAATGCTTTTTATCTATATTTAAATATTAAGGGTGGGCCTGAATACAAATATTTTATTCAGCAAAGTACAAATAGTGTTTTTTTTTGTTTTTGTTTTGTTTTTTACGAATATTTGTTTCATACAAATATTTTTAAAAATTATTTGTTTTTGGGAAAAAAAACCCAAAACATACCAGCATGGTTACATCGCTATCTCAGTCTCTCTCCTCTGCTCTGCTGTTATGTCTATGAGCAGGTCTTAATGAGGGGAGTCACATCCATCTGCTACATGATGCACATTTCCTAATTTGGACATCTCTCCCAGATACAGATACAAATACTGCGCTCTCTGCACAACCTTATTAAATATATATATATATATATATATATATATATTTTAAAAATCAGGGACAGTGGAGTTGATTGTTGGTGAGAACTCAGTAAAAGCTGTTAAACAAAATGTTTTTGGCAAATTCTGCCATTTTGAGCTATTTGTGCTCTAATAGAGCAGATCCTCTGATTCAGCACATGGTCGTTGTCATAAAAGTGGACTCAAACACAGCCCTGGGATGCTTGATGCTTTAAACAGAGTGAAGTGGTGAAAGCCATGATAAATGCACAATCATGCTGTGAAAAGCTTTTTCTGCTCAGATAATCTCCATTTTTAGAGGAGCTTTAATTTGTTCCTCGGTTTCACTGACGCAGCGAATGACACTTCCTGAGATAAAGACCATTATTAATGTGTTTAAAATGGTTCAGTAGTCTTATCATGGACTTGGACAGATGGGAGTAACCGACCTTCAATTCAGTATGTTCAGTAATTCAGTACAATACATGTTCTGCATCTCCAGTGTTGTTAAGAGAACTCTTAATTAAAATAGAAATGATCAGAAAAGTGGTTTGAATCCACTTGATTAATTAAGAGCCTCATCTCTGATTCACCAAAAAACACATCACGACTATGTCTCTCAGTAAAGACAGGGGAAAGTAGTACTGTCAGGTGGCTTTACCCCTCATTATTTCCTGTTCAGTGCTTTCAGCCAATGCAAAGATTTACTGTTCAGTGCACATCAGCTATTATCAACAGATTATTAGTGTCAGAATGGTTGAAAGACCTGTATTTATTTAAGCACAGGTCCACAATTCTTCAAGCCTGTCTTAAAACAACAGTCTAGTGCCGATATGAACATTTAAACATGTTTTGCTTGCTGTAATCATTCCTCCTGTTCATACTGACCATTAGAAAATCTTCTCATTTTGAGCAAAAATGTATTTCAAAGCTTATCCGATGGTCATATGAGACTTCAGCCATCTGAGTTAGCCAAATAAAGTTGATATCTTCCAAAGTTACAGTCTTTTTAATAAAGAATTCCCTCTTTGTGTCTTGACTGACAGTGTTTCCTGTTCAGCTGCAGTGGAAAGATCAAACAAAAATAGGGAATTTGGCACTAAAAAGAGAGTAATGTTATTGACTTGATTTGACTAATTTGGACAGCTGAGGCCTCTTATTAGCTTCAGATAAACTTTTAAATACATTTCTGCACAGAAGGAGGTTTGTGGATTTTGTCCCCCATCACTTACATTGTAAGTGCATTATGAGGAGATCTTCTAATGGCCAGTATGAACAGGAGGAATGATTACAGTATGAAGAACATATGTCAATGTTCATTTGGGCACCTGACTTTTGAGACAGACTTAAAAGATTTTGAACCTACCTTTTAAGCAAATGTGAATCATGAAACATGTATAAAGATATTTTTTGCTAGAATGGTGTAACTGAATAATCACCATTATCAACAAGATTTAAAAATTTCACTCACAGTCAGTTATACTCGAACCCTGAAAGTATTTTAAAGTGGAAAACCTAACCTGAAAATTTCCAAACCCTTCTCAGCAAGAGGCAGGTTATTACCAGCATGTTATTGCTGCCGTTTGTTTCAGGGATGATGGTGTTTTATGGCTGGAAGTGTAATGTGTGTTCAGAAATGATCCTGTGGGGAGAGCGATGAAAATCCCCTGCACACCTTCAACGGAGCCGGTTCGGATGAGCAGGCAAAAACATTCTGATTAAACATCAGCAATAGCAGAGGCCAAGACAGAAGCACTGATTATTGTGTGTGTGTGTGTTTACACACTCATCAATAAAATGAGTCAGCATCCTTTGGGTTTTATTACCCTCATCTCCCTGGGTTGGCTGTGTACGTGATTAGGAGAGACTCCTTGAAGCTGTTTTCCTGGAACACAGTGAGTCTCTGTGTGTGTATGTGCGTGTGTGTGTGTGTGTGTTTGTATGGACGCATATCAGGTGCGAAGGGTTGCTGTTTGTACATATAGGAGCAATATTGTCGTACCAAGAGAACTCTAACTGAAACATCTGTCTCTCACTCTCTCTCTTTTTATTTTTGTTCCTCTCCACTCTCGTCCCTCAGACACCATGTAATGTTTGTTCTGTACTAAAGTACTGTGCCCCTGACAACTGTAGCTGGTGGCTTCAACCTGTTATCTGAAGCAAATGCCACAGTAGTGAAAAGGCTCTGCCACTCCCCACAAACCCTGCATCCTGCACAGCCAACACAGGCAGGAGCATTTACTTACTCGGAGTGGTCCAGCAAAGAGGATGACCTTTACTTTCTACTGTTTTCATGTTTGTTTGTTTTTTTTAAATGAAAAGAGCACAGAGAAAAGGCTACATTACAAATGCTACATGTATATATCTATATTTTCTTTATCTTTTAGTTTTCTTGTTATTTTCAACCACATGTCTGAAATACAGTAAAATTAATGATTGATTGACGATGCTCTTATCTGCATTAACAGGTTTTTTGGCTACTTGAGGGCAGCGCAACAAGCTCTTAACTCAACATTGATTGATGTTGGCTGTATGTGATATGGCACACACAGCATTATCTTTCACTTAGAGTTGCGTTTGTGTCCACCTGAGAAATGTAACTCTGTTTGGTCTCCCACCTTCATTAGTGAGAATAATATCTGGCTCTTTAAGCCGCTGAAGCTCCGCTGTGTTCACCAGTTGCTAACTTTGTCTTTCTACTTTTGGTGCTTGACAGGTAGCATACAGCGGGTTTTTCAGTGCATTTTCTCCTGAACACACATGCTTCATGAGAGTGATGAGAATGAATCAAAACAGTAAATTTACAGGCAGCTGAACAAAAACACTGAGCTGAAAGGCGCTAAAACGCTCTGCAGATATTGAGGACAACCGCAGAGTCGAGCGATGATTATCTGTGGCTCCTTTCACATTGGACATTTGATCCATTGTTAATATAAAAATATAGATTTGTGCAGCTTTCAATAATTTAAATAATTTAAACTTTAAATTGTTCCATTTTCTAATGACATCAATTATGCTTTGACTTCGTCATATGTCATATGTGTCACTTCAGCGGTTTAATTTCACTCTCATACACTAGTCAGGCTTACATGTTCACAAAATTTTGTACTTTGTAATTTCTTTTTCTTTTCTATTAGTTTTCTGAATTAATGAAAATATTAAAGAAAAGTTTAGGGGGGAAAAGGTGTATATTTCAAGCATATTTCATAAATAATGTATTGCAAGTCTAGGACAATATGTTTGCTTGATTCACTGAAATGATAAACATCACAACACTCACAATGTTATGAGGGCGTACACCCAGTCTAAGTGTCAGCAACGCAAATATTTCATCATCATTAATCATCACTAATGGATTCAAAACATTGGGAGATGAATAAAAAATGAATTAGTGAACCTTCAGTTTGACTGGTGGCTGGAAAAAAGCCACAATCATAAAACTTTGCACAGATGCACTCATAAAGCTTATCAATATATGCAAATACGAGTCAGTGTGTCCTTGTGACTGTAGACACAAGCCCATTTATTCTGTATTTTACAAAGTTCCTTCTCAAAATGAATGAAGCTTGTTGACCATAAGGTCACTAATGTAAAACAATTTTCTGAAAAATGTGCTCTAAATAAATATAATTATTGTATAAAGGTACCACTGAACAGATTTGGGTACCAAGGTAGAAAGCAACAAATCGAAGTAAGTGCTATACTTAAGTACAATCTGACTTCATGGATATTTCCAATTTGTGACATTTTATATTCTATTAAATTTCAAAATGGAAATATGGTAGTATAAATGGGCACATTTTGAAAGAGCAAACCTTCTACAATCACACATCTGAATGCCAGAGCTGAAGAGAAGCAGGTAGTTTTGTATTCAGAAGGAATGACTCAACATATAAATCATACATGAACCGAAAGGTGCTTATTATGTCCCATGTTTTGCTGGATTCAGTCTCTTTTCATGCTGTGCTAGATGTTAGAGGCCATGGTCATACAGTATGTTTAGACAGAAAATGTGTTACTATTTGTTTGTTCCTTTTTATTATTATTTTTCATTTGAACAGCAATAAAGTAATGTAAATTTGTATAACGATAACATGCAAGAAATGATACAGCAGTGATCTTAATTTTTATCTGTATTTGATTTTTACTTTCATGATATTATTGTAGCTGCAGCCACAACAATATACATGATAATACAAGCAGAATGGCTCTTTGTAATGCAATATTATCCCACTGTGGTATGGTATTGATTGAGTATTGAGTATTAAATCAATTGAGTATCAAAGATATAAAAGTGTTTTTAACTGCATTTAATTTTATTCTCCAAACATTGTTCAAGATAAACACCATCAGAACACAACATTATATTAAACGTTGCTGTTTTTATTGTACAAAAAATGCTCTTCTATCTCAGGGGTCCTCAAATACAAGTGTTACCAAATTTCCACCCCATCAAAAGTCCAGTAAGAGTGCATTACATAATATTTCAGTACAAAAACTCCAGAGCTCTGTACACAAATAGCATTTCTGTATTAATGAGAGAAGTGACACCTGCATTGTGTCACTTAAACTTGGGCATAAAAAGGCTTGATTTTACAATTATTTGCTGGAGGCTTGATATGACGACTTAAACTGGTTCAGTTTTGTGGTTGCTACCTCTGTGTTTTTGGGATAGTTTTGTTCAAAATGTGCATATTTGGTATTATAGTGGTGTTTTACCACTCTTCACTATGGCTGCTGTTTCATTGCAAATCAATGCCGGGGTGGAACAAACCTGAGAGCTGGGCTTGGCTCCGAGTTTGAGCCACAGATCCTCTGACAGCACAACGGAGCATACGGCACCAACAGATCCACAGAGTTGGAGGGAAGCCATGGCAGGGTGGTGGTGTTGTCAGGGAGCTCAGGCTGTTGCTCCAGAGTGCCATAGCTGTCGCTGTTGGCATTTATGGCTAAGATGTGCTTAGCCTGGGATGAAACGACTGTAGAGACAACCAGTTTCATGGCAGTTGGTGAAATTAGTCACGAAATTTAATCTAACAATTCTTTTACATGGGCACGTATTTTCCATTTCTCTTTGTGACACTCAGCACGACTTTCAAACTAATATATTTCAGTTGGAAGTATCTTTTGTGCCTGCACCATGTTTAAATCACAGTTAAAAATTAATTTATAAAAAATAAATGATCAGTTGAAACGTGGTTGGAAGCAGTGAACAGCAGTCTCCTGCAGTAGGGTCCACTAAGTTGACTTTTTGCAAGTGAGGATCTATCCATCCACCCAACCCGCCGCCTCTGAGAATGGAAATTTGTCACCTTATATAGACGTCATCTGAACTACACCACTAGACAAGCTCTTTGAAAGTTGTGCTGAGAGTCACGAATCTCTGATAGTATATATATCTGATAGTTTTGAACAAGCCATTTTACTTTTTCAACCGGAGATCCAAAATCCGACAACAACCTGGTGTCTAGCAGAGATGTGTCACTTAAAAGCAGTCTGGGTCAGGTTGAAGTGACATTTTATTCCTGGTCCACATTAAATTGTCATTCGTTCTGGATCTATTTGAGTATGTATGTTTTTATTGCCATGTAGAAAGAAAAACTAAAAGAAAAAAGAAAGAGAAAATTACAAAGTAATAAGAGATAGATAAAGAACTGTGAGAAGTTGAAACTGACTTCTCTCCCTGGTGGAAATACAACCACAGAATCAGCTATAGCGGAAAGGAAAAGGTGATCATCAAACACCTACACGTATCACATGGTCAATTAACAGAGCAATAGGAATTCCCACACAGTGAATGAGTAGCTCATAATCTATACACCATTAAAGGCCCTCAACACTCTTGACAAATTGCTCAACTATAGCAAAAACAATGGGGGTGAAGGCTGAGCTCAAAGAAATTAAAACCCAACCAAACCACTGGCAGCCATTAACTGAAACTCTGGCCCTATTTCTCCTGACTACTTGCTCACACAAACTTTTACTTCCACCTGGAAGATGAGTGTGTCCTCACTGTCTCCATGCAGCGAGAAAAACTAACAGAAAAAAAAGAAAGAGTAACAGGTATATAAAAACTGTGACAAGTTGAAATCGACTTCTCTACCTGGTGCAAATATAACCAGGCTTCCTTTCTATCGGGCTTTCTATCTCTCCTTAGTGTCAGCCCAAATCAGCCACAGGACAGACTGACATGTTGACAGATCTGTCAAAATGAGATGAGGTGTCGGCAGCTCTTCTTTTCGAGAAAAATACTGTCTGGGAGTGTGTGTGTGTGTTTGTGTGTGTGTGTAATTTATTAAAACATGTCAGGACACATTGACACAGAGCCATGCACATGCACCCAATGACATGCATGTACATGCAACACACAGATGGCCAAACATCTGTCTCATATTGATAAAAGAGGAAAAGCAATAGCTTAGGAGATTGCAGTCTTATTTCCGTGGATACTCAAACGTAGCATTCAAAGGGATGTTTTTGGAGCAGATGACCCATGTTGGTATCTTTCATCTTCTGGAGGGTTTTGAGTTCACAGAGCAGTAAACAGTATTATCATTTGACATCACAAAGGGATATTGAGCCAGAGTCAGAGTCAGGAACAATAGTGCTGAGAAAGCTCAATTACATAAAACTCTGTACACAGAGTACAGCACCTTTGGAGACAGATGAGAGGAAGGGACTATATCTCAGGGACTCCAGTCAAACTAAATGGAGCCAAGCCAGCCAATTAAATCGGCTTTATTGTCTATGATGACTTTACTAAAATGACAGGAAGTATATTTGTGCAGTTGTAAATATGAGTGGAAGACTTTGTTTGCACACGTATGGTTTACAGTCTACAGATGAAACATGTCATGCATGTGATCAGATTTGTTGTCAAAACTACATTTAGTGCTGTTTTGGTCCATTGAGCACAGATGTACAGTGTGTTCCTGCAGCCTAATTTACCACATGCAGACTTATGGATTAAACCGTAAAGTAGAGGCAACTGTTTCAAAGCAGTCTAATCCTCTACCACTGGCAGAAAAAGTAATCAGATCCCTCACTTAAAGCTGCTCTAATGAATATTTTTATGTTAACAATGGCTCAAATGACCAGGTGTAATGTGATCGGGATGGCACATCATGACAAACACACATAGTTATCGGCCAACTCTGCAGCTCCCCTCAGCTTTACAGAGCTTTATGGCGCTTTTTAGCTTTTTGTTTTGGTTTTATGGCCCACAACTTGTTTTGTTTCAGTCTTAACCTTCTGTGCCTGGAAAAAAAAAAAATCAATAAATGAATAAATCAGATATTTCCCTCAAGAGTTGGAGGAGACTAAAACAGAGCTAAAAAAAAGAGTGAATGTTGGACTTGCACTACATTCATCAGGTGGACACACATGACTTGAATGAACGCTAATGCTGGTTTGTATTTGTTGGTTGTGTATACAGCATACAGTCGCCATATTTATAAGGTGATAGTACGTCAGTGTTGTGTTTAGTGAAAATCTGTTTTATCTATTTATTAGTTTTAAGTAAAAGCAACAACACTACCATTTACAGATAATCATAATTTAAAGCCCTGCATTAATTTTTTTTTGTAGTAAGTACTTGTAATTCAGAATGGCCACTTTCATCATGTTATATTATTATTGTATACAGCATACATTATGCATTCATGTGTAAGCTTTTAATGTTGTAGCTGGTTGAGGTGGAGTAAAAAGAACAGTATTTCCCTCTACAGTGTGGTGGAATAGAGGTAAATATGGTGAATGTACCTTTTGTCACGGCTTTCCCCCCGGTGAACGATTGCATAAACTCAGGGGAAATATGCAGGACGTGAGTTTCCTTTTAGGCATTTTCTGCTATTATTGATTTGTGTTCCTGCACTCCGGAGCAGCATTGATTTAGCTAGGTATATCCAGGAAATTTCTTACAATGCTCAAGATAAAGTATAGTTGTTGTGAAAATACACATTTTGGCTGAGCGGAATATTTTTTTGTCAGTGTGACCTAAATGAGAGTGGTGGCTTTGAGGGCACACAAAGAAGTACAAAAATCCTTTGAGAGAGGGAGAACACTGTCCACTCAGCCTTTCTCTTTGCTTTTCTGAATTTAATGTGGAAATATTGGTTTATATGCTACTGCTATTACAGCACGACGTTTGTATTTTGCTATACAGGAAGCATGTGTTAAAGGTCACACTGAACTGAGAGGTTCTTTATTGAGACACACTCACTTTGTTATCACAGCCTCTTCCTATGACTGCTCTTATTCTAATCAGCTTTTGAAGACCGACACACTTGCACATGGACGTAAACACACTTAAACACACACTTATTGCATATTATGACACCTTGCTACAAACACTGAAGGTGTGATATATGACTCGTAATTTCACGCTGAGAAATCAATTTGCACTCTGGAGGTTGAGATTACAATTATCAGCTGCAGCGTAATTCAGTGCAAAGTAAGTGTTTACCTCCTTTTTTTCATTCTATTTACATACAATGACCATCAGAGGGGGCTGGAATCAGCACCACAGGAGGGATTATTTAACCATCACGCTACATCACTGAGCCCAGCAATAGTGAAGGAAACAGCAGAGTACAATCTACTACTGTTTTTTCTGTCTTTGGGTGCACATACTTTATCCCACGCCATGGATGGAGATAATTTTAAACTCATTTTAAACTGAGAAATATGACCTAAAACAATGACTGACTTGTATGTTTGCTGATATACAGTATAACCTAAAAAACAAGCTGATACACATCAATATCACTGCAGACAGAAACACACACTCTCACACATGCTACTTTTCAAACGAGAATTTATTTACTGAGTAAATAAACGTATACATTGTTATGCCCAGCTTGTTCAGGCTATAACAAAGGAGGAAGGTCCACACAGTAACAATTAAATAAACAAATAGTTTATTAAAGATAACTCAAAATAGGCCAAATATGATATATAGAATTGGTGATCAGTGGTCTGGCTGTTTAATGCCATGAAAACTGTAGGTGCTAATCCTAAAATTAACAAAGGCTAAAAAACACAAAACAAGCCAAACCGAACAAAACCAAGATGAGTGCCAGGAAAGCACCAGCTTTCCAGGAGGGAGAGAGAGAGTCATCTTGGGAGCCACAAGGCTTAGTCATACAGGATACATCCCAATACCCTTAAATTGCGTCCACGTAGCCCTAACTTGTGTCTTTTCCTTGCACCTTAGTCCCTCCCACTGAGGATGCATGGAAACCATGCGAGGAGAGAGGAGACGAGGAAATATGTTTTTAGAGAAATGAGACGTCTTTTCCTCTGAAGATTATTTACCAATTATTTGCATCTGTATTTATTGATATTCTGATTGTGAATTCATTACTTAATAACCCAGAATATGATTAGGGTGTCTTTTGAAGAATGGAAATTAATTATTAGGCTACACGTTTCTGGGAAAATTGAAATTATGTAACTCATATCGAACATGACACTCATGAATTTATAGCCTCAGATGACTGAATGGAAATGACGAAGGGAGATGATGTAAAATATAAATGTGTTTCTTGCTAACAGACAGACTCTCCCTGACTTAAATTTAATATTATCCATAATAAAAGTTAATGGTGGAAATAACAGATCGTGACAAGAAAAATCTTTCCAATAAATGGAGAAAGTTGTTTATGGCTCTTCTGTTGATCAGACTGACAGTTAACATAGATTTTTAACTAGACGGTGAATCAGAAAACAAATAAAACATAGAGAATGATACACTTGAGTTTAATCTGTAATCTTTCTCCACTCAGTGATGTATCAGATCAGTCCAATCAACTGCAGTTCAGTCAAAGACTGATATCCAATAAGGGGGTGTGTCAGCTTGTAAAATCTTCTTTGAAGGCTGCTCTCATGAATCCTCGCTCATGGCTCCTCAGAGATCCCTCCTCGCTTCTCGCTCCTCAGCTCTGAAATAAAGGAATTGAGATGCAACTATAGACTCCCAACAAGGTGAGGCTGATCCTTCCAATTAGGTGTGAGGGGCCAAGCAGAAAGGACCTGAAAGAGGGAAGCACAGGAGGGTAAAAACAAGCAGCACTGTCACACGGCCCAGGGCTGCCAAAACATGCCAGGTTCAAACTACACCTTATTTTTGTCTGATACAATGGTTCCACCTAACAGCACAAATTGCAACTCTTTCGTCTCGATATGTTTATAGTCCTCGGTGGAAGAGCACACTGTGCACCTATTGGTCAGTGTCATGGAACATGTTGTGGAAGTTGTCATAGTATATGAGAGAAGGTTAAAAAAAATCTGACACAGGGTCTTTTTGTTGGGACATTGTGAAGCATCCCAGATGTTGCAATGGTTGTCATCCACTATGATACACACTACATGGGATAAAATGATCATTTGTTGTTCCAGACACCCTACATCTGTCGGGCCGAGCTATTTTTGGGCTGATATCATGTAGCCTGACCCTGGAATCAAGACAACAGTGACTTACATTCATTTCTTGGACTTATCCCAACGTTAAACAACCTGCATACCCACCCACACAGGTATTTTTACTTATGCTGATTAATTCAGCCTCTTCTCAGGACTGCATTGACATGCACAGGCTGTGCTTGATTGACATCTCTCTGACTCTCCTGTGAGCTAATGCTGTGTTCATGTCATATGAGATGTACGGTAGAGATGATTAAAGGTGGAACTATGGTTCTCCGGGCTGCACAGGCAGGTGATCATGTATTGAGGTTCCTGTGAGATGTACGTGAGGCTGTTTCTTTCATACTTGTATGTAGCCTCCTGACCGCAACTGTATCCAGCAATCAAATTGCTTGACATGCAGGTCTGCACTACACGTTGTTGAGATTTTGAAGATGTGCATGTTGGCTCCTCTGTGAGCCTCCAAAACCTACGGTTACCCATAACACTGTTGTTCATAGGTTTGCAGAGATGTTTGTGTGTATCTTCAGAGAATCATAATTACAGTACATGTCAACTTGAGAGCATTCACATCATCTGACAGCTGAAGAAGGAGATTTCAGTAAAACAAGAGTTTCCAAGTTGTCATTAAGAAACAGAAAGTCATAACTGTTATAACGCTGATATGACATAAATGAGGCATTAGTTGCACCTGTTAGGTCGAGACACACCTTTGTTATTCCAAGAGAAAGGCTGCCGAGCGACATCATCATGAGATGAAAGTAGAAAACAACCCAGAATTGCAGTTGCTGTTTGCATCTAAATGACTTTAGAAGCCAGTGTTGGTGTATATAATGGATATGTTTAGTTACAATCACGTAACTAAATGTGTTGCTGCATTTATTGGAGTTGAATCATGAAAGTTTAAAATCTAATATAAGCTGCTGTAGTGGATGCTGATTTGTCTTATATTTTTATTTGTCTTGTCAGGACTTCAGGACACAGCTATGGAGTTTGGTGATTTCATGTTCACGATTCCCAGTGTAGCTTCACGTAACTTTAACATAAGCTGAAGTCTAATCAGCCAAAATAACCGAAAACACCTGTTGGGTGTAACCCTGACCTTTAACATTAATCAGAAACTCTGCAATGTCTCAACCCTGAAATCTAATGGTTAAGCTCTGAGGACTCAGGAGCTTTTTATCCTCAAATTGATGGTGAGCCTGAATAATTTGACTGTGTGAATTGATTTTTGTGTTTGTGTGAGTATTACAAGTACAAATCTACAAACAAAGGCACACACACACACACAAGCACTGGGCTTCATAAATATTAAACACTGCAGGCATTTTGTTTGTTAGATGTATAATTGAAGCTTCTCATTCTCATCTATTCACATTTCGATCACGTCACATACTTACATATGCTGAAAGCTGACAGGAAGCTGTTTTATCTCTGCCTTCACTTTCTGACATTTTTCTTTGTCTTTCTAATCTGAATGATTCATATGGATGGAGTGCACATCAGCAGGCATCAGTATACCTACAGATGCTGGGTATACTGTAGCTACTGAAGCTACAGGCTAGGAGTAATTTTAGTCTGCGTTGTTCTTGCGTAATTGGTGACAATACATGGTTTTAAAGTGAAGGAAAAAGCAGACGTCTCTCATTACAACCTCTCTGGAGAGCTGCAAATTAAGTTTCAAGCACACAGGAACCCAACCAGACTGCATCACCTGAGAGAGAACCTTTCCACATTGGTGAAAATATGTTTCAATGCTGAGAAGGCAAGAGAAATTCATTTTTCTGTACCTTTATTTAAAATCTAACACAAGGTATAACAACAAGTCTCAGACAATGTAAACCACCCTCAGTCAAATACATTTCAACAAAATACTAGATGTTATATCAAAATGTATTTTACAGTAAAAGTGCTTTATTATTTTGCCTCTCGCTTGTAGTGAAAATGTGGCATGTGGAGGTAATATGTCACAAACATACAGTAACTATAACCCACACTGACTCACCCAAGGCTGTTTTCCATTTTCTCCTTTAGATTTGCCCCAGTGCTCTTTCCAGTGATAATCCGCTGGCCACCACTGTGATTTCAATCAGCGTGAAGAGGTGAGAGATGGGGATTTCCTTGGGTGATGAATAGTGCTATTTGCTGAATGGTTTTCAGATTGAAGCAACAGCTCAGTGCTCTGTGAGGTATTGATAGCCAGTTTCACACCACAAAACAAAGTGTAAAGCTTAAGCAGCACAACTCTGTGCAGTTTCTGAGAAGTTAAACTGTAGTTACATTTGAATAAAAGTTTCATGTTTGCGTCACGTGATAATTCGTATAAGATCCGGCGTCAGTCTGCTCTGAACGCCTTGTTTGAACAGTTACCTCTACTTCCTCCTCCATGACAGTGTCAGATCATTTGCACATGGTTGTTGCTAAGGTTGTTTCATGGGTTGTTTCCCTTGTCCGCTCACATATTTCAGTTTGGATCAGGACTCGAACATGTACTGTATGTATGTATTTGCAAAGTTTCCATTTCTGGTAAAGAATGAGAAAAAGAAGTGAAATCCTAATGTTTGTTTACGTAGCCTTTGGAGCAAAGTCTAACCAATCAGAACAGAGAGTGCTCATCGGGAGGGGGACCTTAAAGAGACAGGAGCTCATACGGTCTGTTTCAGACAGAGGCTGAACTGAGGGGCTGCATAAAGGGTCAGTATAAGATAAATAAAGAGTTTTTTGAATTATAAATCATGCAAAGATATTCCAGCAGAGCTCCAGAATATAAATATCAACCTGGAAATGTGCATGATACGTTCCCTTTAAGGTCCCCTTTTTCTCTAGCTTTAAACTATTTATTGATATTTTTGATATGTTGTTATGTTGATGTATCATTTTTGTACTTCTACTCTTTGAGATGTACCTTTTTTAAATAACTGTTGATTAATTTGAGCAGGTTGAATGACTGACCACATGTTCCACCATAGCGCCAGCCAGCCTATGGGTGTGTGTGTGTGTATACGGGTGTGGGACTAATGTTTAAAAGTATGTTTACCTGATGAAGCTCTGACTTGGATTGAAATGTTGTCCATTTGAAGTAAAATTTAAATTTGGTGTGTGGGCTCTTTTGCCATCACAAGATTGTTAAAGATAATTCTCTCATTTTATGGGTGACAGGTCAGACCTTTAGCCACATTATCTGATTTTGTATGTCACAGGATGATAGATTTCTTCTTATCGCCTCCACTCAGTCATCCACTGGTAAAGGTTGTGTGTTTCAGCTCAACAAAGGTACTTTTCAAATTCCTATAAGGAAAGAGAGTGTGATTGTAATTTAACACAAATGAATCAACATGGGTGCATCGATTTTGCTAAGGAGGAGACATTTATAAACACCCTCTCAAAAGAAAGGATAGTTGATTATCATTCTTTAACCTTGGTAAAATAAAAGAGACATGATTGAGAGGGAAATTGAATTTGCAGATGCGGATTGAACAAAAGTGGTTACTAGAGGACATTGTGTGACCATGAAAGTTGGAAGCGAAATTTAAAACAGATAAGAAAACATTAAATTAGGAAAAGGTGTGTGTTAACAGTATATTTTTTATTTCCCCATATTAGAAATAAAATTGAATATTTAGTAATGGGAAACAATTCACAGATAATGGAATTCAGTGTTTACATGCAGTTTTTTCTCAAGTGGGAGATGAGTTTATTTTGGGTTTTTGCAAGACTAAAGTGGCAATTATAGTACAAATAGAATATTGATGTACTGTACTCTTACTTATTCAGAATATACTCGCTCAGCTCAGTGGTGATGTGGAAAGAATACACTCTGTGCTAATTTTACATTACTACATTGCCAAATTATGTGATTGTTGAATATTTGATTTCAAAACCTTGGGCATTAATACACTTTTATAACATTGTAGAGTAAAGTCCCTGCATGGTTTTGAAAGCAGACAGCACAAGCCTCAAACAACAGACCAGCTCTCTCTTCAACCTCACTGGGCAAATCGGCATAAGGCACAAAACATGCTGCATGATACGCCGTTTACACATTTACTAGAACACAAACACTCAAATGGCATGGACCCCTGCTGTTTGCAGTCAGATCAAGGAGAATAGAGGACTGTAAAACCCAGGGACTTACAAATGTAGTTTTATATTTTGTCTAAGATACAATTAATATTGTATGTTGACATGTGTGTGTGACTCATATGTGTGTTGTTATGTGCTTTAGTTAGACTTTTATTCCACTGCCTTTTACCAAGAAATATACCACTAACATAATTCCATCATTTTCGATAACACATCATATTTAGTACCATTCTGCTTGTTTCACTCTCAGAATGCTAAAGCTACCATCAAAAATGCAAAATTAGGAAGCTAAATTGTAAATACTTCGATTAATGGAGTAACCATATTCAGGAGTTGAATCCGCCTGTCCATGGACAAAAGGGGACTGACTCTGCTCCCCCAGAGCTCTGCAACCCCTGGGATTGGCTGGGATGAACCTTCAGGGTGGGCAGACCAAAACTTTGAAACAGTGTCTTATCTGAGACTCCAGGCTGCTTTTTGCTGGTTCCTGGCTGGCTGGCTGCTGGTTTGCTCTTGCTTTTGTCTTTGACTTCTTGCTTTCTGCCCTGCTGGCGGAAAGCTTGCATTCTGCTAGTCTGAAGATGTGATTCAGAACAATAGGAGCTGAACTCTCAGAATCTAGAGTCATGAGTTAAGGATGAAGATTAGGAGAGCCTAAACCAGGAGCTCTCTTCCACTGGGAACTTAACAAATCCAGACCAGCTGACTCACTCATCATTACAAGATCCAGACTCCAGCTCCTCACCCTAACATATTGGACTCCATTCTCCACAAGAAGCCACCCCAGGGAGCAAGCAAGTATTTATACAAAACCTTCATCAACTTGCTTAATAACTGGTGCTTCATTATCTGTAACTTCAATTGGCAATTCAGAACTAAGCTGTTGTACTATTGATTTGACTTGCTGCTCCCCCGGTAACAGTCATCTCATCTGTTATCAGGTCTCTCATACCAACTACACAATAGATAACTCTGCATCATGCATTCGAATCATTCACTAGCCATAGCTTTGTGTACCAGTTTCCCTTTCCCTCTTGTCTCTTGTTTGTAAAATGTTGTAGTGTTTAGTGCTTGAAGCTGTAGTATTAATATTAAATGTGTATGAAAGTGGATTTATTTGTGTTTTTTTGTGCTTGCATCTCGGTCACTTAACCTTAAAAGACCTATACCCTCTCAAAGTCATAATTGAGATTATAAACAATGATAATTCTAATTGACTTCTCTTGTGTGGCCAACAAGGAGGCCTATTTCCCTATTATTATACCTACTCCAATATGAGCTATGTCGCTAGATGAATAATTTCATGTTGGAGTTTGGAGTTATGCACAATAATAACTCTAATAAGCTATTTGAGTGCATAAATTCCTACGACAGCCTCAACTTTTCTGGGAAAGATTTCAATGTGATTTTGTTTCCTACCCGGGAAGGTCAAGCACTGATGATAGGGATTAAGGTCTGGCTTGCTGTCAGTATTTTAATTCATCCAAAGGTATTGGATGGGGTTTAGGTCAGGGCTCTGTGCAGGTCGGTCAAGTTCTTTCACACCAGACTGTTTCTTTATTGAGCTGGCTTTGTGTGTGGGGCACTGTCATGTTGAAACTGTTGCCACAAAGTTACAGTAGAAGGACCTTTATATATATTGAATATCATTATATGCTGTAAGGAGTAGTTCAGCATTTTGGGAAATATGTTTATTCTCTTTCTTGCCAACCATTCTCATTTCTTTCTGTTAAATATGATGCTATAGCTGGGAGATTGTTAGCTTAGTTTGACATAAAAACTAGAAACAGGGGGGAACAGCTAGCCTAGCTTTGTCCAAAGACAACAAAATCCACGTACCAGCACCTCTGAAGTTCACCAATCAACACGTTATACCTCCTGACAAGAGGTTATGTGCCGCACTGTTTCTTGGCCTGGCCAGTGATTTCCTGGTGTCTGCACTGGTTGCCTGGCAACCTTATGGTGACAACAAGAGTGGTTGTAGCTTCATATTTAACTGACAGACATGAGAGTGGTATCAATCTTCTTATCTATCTCTCAGTAAGAAAGTGATCAAATGTACTGTATTTCCCAAAATATCAAACTATTCCTTTAGACCTGCTGTCATTGACATGTGTTGATATTACAGAAAGCAAGAATGTTAAAAACTTTGGCACTGGTCTTAAAAAATCGTGTTATTGAATGTAATTAGGAGTTTTGCAAAATTGTCCAATATCAGCGTTCTTGTCTGGCAAAAGGGTTGGTTTTATCTACAATATTTATGTCAAACCTAAAAAACAGTTGCAAAAGCATGATATCATTTGTTCAGCTATACTAAAAACCACAACAAAGACATGTCATACCTGCTAGTTTTGAAAGCCTTCTGGTTAGGCTTCATTAGGATGGCCTATTTAAAAATCACCACCAGACACCTGATTGTTATTTTGGATAATTATCTAATTATTCTGTGTATGGAAACGTCTGCCAGGCTGCTTTTATGCCATTCAGTCCCATTATCTTATTGATCCAGATGGAAAGGCCAGTTGGCCAATGGCAAATTGCCTCAAACTGACACAGAGACCATTTTACATGCCTTCATCTCCTCACACCTCGACTACTGCAACAGCTTCTTCACCTGCCTCAACCAAAAACCTATTAATCAGCTGCAGATTGTACAGAGCTCAGCTGCCAGGCATTTCACAATATCCAAGAGAGGTGACCATATTGCGCCTGTTTTAGCCTCCTTGCATTGGTTCCCAGTATAATTTAGAATTGATTTTTAAGATCTCTCCATGCTATATATCTGACTTCTTAGTCGCATATGTGAGCCAGTACATAGCCTGAGGTCTTTTAACTTTTCCAGTGATGCAGCTGAAAACTAGAGGCAACAGTGCATTCGCAGTCAGAGCCCCGAAGCTATGGAACGAGCTGCTTGAGGAAATCAGGTCAGCAGAATCAGTGACCTCTTTTAAATCTCTTCTTAAAACATATTGGAGAGCTTTTCCTGTTTTTACTTGATTTTTATCAACTGCCCTTTTGCATAGCGACACTGTAATTGGTTTTATTTGTTTATTTTGTTTATTATTTCCTGCTTTCTGTTTTTTATGATCTGCTTATTTTGTTTTTATGATTTGCTTGTTTTGAAGTTGTTGCCTTGTGTGTTCTATAAATAAAGATTATTGTTATTACTATTTCTTGTCTGTTTTTCTTTACTTGTGTGCCTCCTCAAGCTGTAGAATTTAAATGAAAGTATTAAATGCCATTTTTCAGACCTGCAAGACAAATGCTGAGACAGATTACTTTGGGAAAGATGTTGGATAGCAGAATATAAATAAACTGACCAGACCTTGGCTAAAAGCCCATCAAGGATTACAAAACTATTTTGAAAAGCATTTTTCAAATGTAAGCCTGTTGGCCCACGCAGATCATTCTGTTAAGTCATAAATTCCCACTGGGGTCTGCGAGATGTGTGGTCAGTGTCCTCCAATGTCTGATGACAACCCAAACATCAGACTGAGTTATATAATGAACTCTAATGAAATGACGAGTTCATAATAAAGTGATATTAATTAACAGTGTCCTTCCTGCTCTGCGGACAGCGAGCATCACGTCCGGGAGGAAGACACAAACTCTTTTAAAGGTTATTAATTAAAACTCATTAAGTGGCATTAAACTGTAAAAACTGATGAGCTACAGGATGCATGGTGAATCCAGAGTGTATGAGTGTGTGTGTGTGTGTGTGTTGGTGTGTGAGAGTTAGGGAAAAGTTAAGTGTCAGAGAGGATATATACATCAAGAACTGTCAAGACATAAGTGAGACAAAATATGTGTCTCAGATGTAGTAATTCTGATGCTAAACAGATTTCCATTTTGCAGATAAAAAGTAGATATTACAGATGATAATGTGAGGTGAGGTGACAATAACAGCACATCTGTCTGGAGAAGAATAAACACAGACACTGGATGAAGATCTAGGTATGTGTGTGTGTCTGTATAGTGTTTGTCATTAAAATCATTGCTATGAGGGGATGACAGACTGACATCAGAGAAGTAACTTAAAAAATCTATAGCAAATAATGACAGAAACTGAAAGAAGGAGCAGAAAACGTGAAGGGACGAAGGTCAGATTGAATGCTTGAGAGGCCGTGAGAATTGACAGCTACAGAGAGGTGTGAGAATACACGGGTCAAATGACAGGAAGAAGGTGAAGAAAAGTGACAGATGGGTCGGTGCAAGAAAATCATCAAACGAATTGTAGCGTGAGAACAGAAAATACTAATATTAGTGATAGCTTTGCTGGTCACAAGTAAATCTCAAGTACTGGCCGCGAAGTCACAAGTCAAGACAGATCAGTTTGTTGTCAAGTTTGTATAGTAAATTTACAGAAATGTGCATTTATTCAAATAAACTTTAAAGCCTCTTAAAAGCTAAATGATCAGGTGTCTTGGTATGTTATTCCTGTGACATAATTGCAAGTTAAGTCTTTACATCTGAACGTGATAATCTAAAGGTATCATCTGCTACCTCCCTTTTGGTTTGCATTGAAAAATAAGCACATCTTTCCCTCCTGCTCGTGCAACATGGCTGCTTTAATTTTATTGAAAAAAAGAATACCTGTTGACCAAATAGGTGATTTGCTGCACATTTCTTGAAAACATCTTTGGGCTAAGGGAGGAAATAAAGCCATTCCAATTCAAAATGCTAAAGTCCAAATGAGTCCTAGGTGTTAAAGACAAAGTGGAGTTTTTTGATTTTGATATGTTTGAAGTCATTAGATCCATGACTTGAGTCTGACTCAAGTCCACAGCTGTGGTCTTTGATTGGCTGACAGGTGTCAGTGCTAGTAGTTAGTGCGATCCTCCAGGAACAGTGCTCTGCCCTATACAGTGATTTCAGAGCAGTGGCCACAGCCAGAATTGTAGGATCATGTGATGCCCACTGGCCCAAAAAGACACAATAATTACAAAACATATTTTTCTGGGCATCACAAACACTTTTCACAAGTTACTCACAATTTTGTTGGAGGTTTATTGCAGTTCATACAGTGTCACAGAACCAGGTTTATTCATTATTCTCCTCTCTCCTCTTACCTCCCACTTCATCACATTCAATTACTGCATGTGTTTGGACCTTTTTGCTCCTCTCCCCATCCATAAAATAGCTCTTTTGCTCATTCATAGTCTTGTCTTTTCTCACTGCCACCTCACCTTCACCTTCCACCAGAAGGCTCACGACTCCTCACCGGGGCAGACACGCTCCTGCAGACTCACTCACACAGTCTGGAGAGTCTGAGTCTGCCCCAAAATCTTAATAAATCATTCATAAATCTCAGATGTTCATTTCTTATTTGTGAGGAAAAGTCTTTTCTGGTTGAACAATACAATTTGAGACATTAGACCAAATTAATCAAAATGTCTCACAGGGCTGTATTGATATATTATTTCCGTGCCCTTCATGTCAGCACATTTTGATGCTTTGGAGGACATTGCAAAGCTCTGGTCGCTGTATGCCTCCTCTGAGTTAATAATAATGGGGGATCTTAACCTGGACTGGCAGTACCTGGAACTTAATCTTTTTAGCTCATAGACAAACCCACCAGACCAAATTTCAAAAATCCTCCTAACTCCACATTAATTGATATACTTACCAACAGACCACACAAATACCCTGCTTCTGGAGTTTTTGCCCTTGACGTTAATGATCACTGTCCCGTCATCTGTGTCAGAGACTGTAAAAAATCCCTAAATCTCAGTTTTAAGCACTTTAATCTTCAGGATTTTTTAAATGATTTGTCCATCTCTGACATTGATAATACTTTCTCTGTTACTGATCCTGTCTTGGCACTGGAAAATGTTTCGCAGTCTTTTAGAGTTATTGCTGACAGACATGCCCCTTATAAAAAAACATAGAATTAAAAACAGATACACTCCTTGGTTCTCACCACGACTCTCCAATGCCATCCATAACAGAGACAAAGCCTGGTCCATGGATAGATCCAGTGGCACCTCTGAGGACTGATTAACCTTTAAGCACCAAAGAAACATCTGCACCAGTATGATCACCAAGTCTAAATCAAATTATTATCAGTCAGTTCACTCTTTTTTGAGCTGACTGCTTTTTCCACTAAACTTTGGAGCACTATAGCATCTCTTAAAAATTCATCACGGCTATATCTCCCACCACAAATCAAACAAGTTTCTGGTCGTATTTCTGATAGATCATTCATGGCTGAAGCTTTTAATCACCATATCCTCTCCTCTGGTCTTTTATTTAATAATATGTCTGCAGATTCAACTGCAGACAATTCAAATCAGCTTCTTCTGACTGCAAATTTTCTGAATTTTGGTAAGCAGTGCAGATGTTCACAAAGCCCTGCTTAGGTTAAAAGCATGCAAAAACACTGGTACAGGTAATCTTGACCCATATCTTCTTCATCTAAGTGCCCCCTTAATCTGTCCACATTTAGCACATATTTTCAACCGAAGCTTTCTCTGATTCCAGCTTCATGGAAAAGTGCCGTAGTAGCACCCTTACACAAAAGTGGTGATGTGTCTGTTCTCAACAACTACCGTCCAATATCTAAACTTCCTTTCTTAGCAAAAATCCCAGAGTTATTGGTCAATTGGTCAATTGGTCAATTGGTCACAGCACAATAACAGCTGCAGTTTCAGTTACTGACAACATGGTCTCCTAACTGGATAAAAAACTATTTTGTGCAGCATTGAGCTCTCAAAAGCATTTGATACTGTTGATCATAAAATCCTACTCCAAAAACTACAGTATAGGTTTAGATGAAGCCCCACTTAATTGGTTCCTCTCTTACCTTACAGAGAGAACTCAGACTGTTGTGGCTGATGGCGCTCAGTCAAACCCTCTTACCATCAGAGATGGGGTACCACAGGGGTCTATCCTTGGTCCATTGCTGTTTACATTATACATAAATTACATAATTCTTCCTAATCAATACTTAAATGCCATTTCCATTTTTTTTCTACAATTTTTTTATGCCCCTTCTTCAGTCTGCCTTTGATGCTCTCCAATTATCACTCCTTAATCACAGATTACTTTTAAATGCAGAGAAGAACAAATTAATGGTATTTTCCACCACTACCAGTGACTTTGACTATCCTGCCATTAACACTTTAAATGGCACCCATATTACTCTTGCTGAGTCATACAAATACTTGGGAATTTGGCTTGACAGCAGACTATGATTCAAGATTCAACATTTGACCCAAAATTAAAAATCAAACTAGGCTTCTTGTATAGAATCAAAAGATGTCTGTCTTCTTCCAACCGTAAAACTATTGTGCAGTCAACCTTCATGACTGTCCTTTATTATGGAGATATTCTGTATTGTCATGCTGCCCCATCAACACTTCAGCAGTTAAACCCCATGTATGATTATGCTTTATCACAAATGACAAATCTCTTACTCATTGTTCTCTGTATCACAAGGTTGGTTGGACTTCCTTACAGTCAAGAAGAAACATGCATCTCATGTTATTCATCTATAAAGCTCCAAACTACCTCACATCTCTTCTCTCATCTAGATCTACTAACTCCAGCACACAATCCACTAACTACTTAACCTTAGATATCCCTCATGTTCGCACCAGTGTTGGTAGAACTGGTTTCAGGTATTATGCACCTTTTAAATGGAATGAACTGCAAACTGCCCTCAAACTTACATTCTTGTTGGAGATTTTAAACCTTTATTCTCCGAAGTTTTTTATGAATCTTGTAACTGTTGTGATTAATCCCTTGTTTATTGTGTAGTTATGTTGTTTCTGTCTGCTGATTGTGTTCTTGTCTTATGAATGTTTCTTGGATAAGAGATCTCAATCTCAATGAGACTGCCTGATTAAATAAAGATTAAATTTTAAAAAATGTGTGAGGGGGAGTCTAAAAATGCAAAAGCCTGAGACTCTGTTCTGACATGTACGCCTGATGAGCAATTTTCACTGAAATGAAAATGGCACCATCTTGGAACACGTTATCCAGTTCTCTTAATACAGCCACAGGTTAAACCAAAGATCAAAAATCTCTCTACAACAGCAGAAAGATGTCTAAAAACGGATGATGATGTTCTGTTTTAATGTTAATATTTAAGTTCCAGACTTTTCTCCATATGTTGGCACCATCTTATTAAACACACTGACAGTTGAACCAGCCCAAATCAAGACATTGGTTATTTTAGTAAATTTTATCTTGAAATGGGGACTGCCCTCAGCCATTTTTTTTTGCTACAGAAGTTCAATGGCTGCAAATTGAAAGAAGCAGAGTCAGACTGGGTGTCCTATAATGGTGGACTGTAAGTGAAATGCACTCACATTTGCCTTTTGGTGTTCTCTTTTATCTGTAAATGGAGATATTACTCATCGTCCCTTTAGCCCCTTCTGCCTTCACTTTAGTGTCTGGGCATAAAAAAGATGAGAGGCAGAGTGCTGAAGTGACAAAGTGGATACTGAAAAGCACCAGAGTACCGTCATGCAGTGATGGCATGAATACAAAGAAGCATGGATGAGGTAAAAGAGAGAATACAAGATGAAAGTGATGATATGAAGCAGAAGGACGAAAGATGGGACGTATAAATGGTGTAACACTGTGTAACAGTGATAAGCCCTGCTCATTTCTCTCTCACTGGCAGCTACTGCCCTCTAGCTCTATCTGTTCCTCACATCCATATCTTCGTCTATCGCTGGCTCTCAGATGTTACCTTTTTAAGTCATTTGGAACATCCACATACAAGCTGATGTGATTTACAATCTCTGATGTGACACTTGTTGATCTTATCGACAAAACAAACAAACTCTAAACAGGGACGGAAAACGGTGGCATAACCTTCTGTATATAACAACAATCCTTATTAAGAACGATGACTAAATAAATCTTAAATGATATAAAACTAAACAAAACATGTCTATACTACTAATTACTACATATTTGATTTGAAAAATTTTGGGGGAAACGCAGCTGTTCCCATCTGTATATTCACTGGAAATGTTTTTTTCCCCATAAAGGAAGTATGACATCCTTGTACTGGACCACCACCAAACTAGAACTTAACCGCCTTAACTGAATTGCCTGATCATAACCATGAAAATATTAATCATGCTTTATTTATTTATTTCATTTTTATTTGTATTGGGATAAATGCAGTATTTATACCCTAGACTAGTTTAAAAAGCCCGTCCCTAGAGGGGCCTTTAAAATACATAAAACTCCGGAAAATACATACAAAGTAGCACAAGACACAAACAATTTACAAGAGAACATTGAAAGCATCATAACGACAAGATCACTCATGACTACACAACCACATGACTTATGACTGATGTCTTTTTAGTGCCAAACTCAGACTAACTCAAATGGCAGAAGTCCCATAAATTCTTCAGATAATCTTTTAAGTACATTTTTGCTCAAAACGAGGACTGTAGATTTTGTCCTTCATCACCTACATTGTAAGTGCATTTGGAGAGGATCTTCTAATGGTCAGTGTGAACAGGAGGAATGATTACAGTGAGCAGAACCTGTTCCAATGTTCATTCATCTGACTGTTGTTTTAAGACGGACTTGAAACCTTACACCTATACTTTTAACATATTTAATTTCTTACTTACCGGTAGTGGTTATTGTAGGGCAAACAAATGAAATATTGTATGTTCATAGTGAATATTTTGAGAACACTTTCATTATAAAGACTTGCATTGGAATAACAAAGAAACATTACAATATAATTGTATGTATGTATTGTAAACATATGTTGGATATAAACAAAAATACTTAGAAGACATGGTTGGGTCTTAATAACTTTATATGTATGTGCTCCAAAAATATTTTTAATTTATACTGTTAGTCTGTTAGTCAGATGTTTCCTGTTGTGCAGCATTCGGATGATTTGTTTTTCTTCCTTTTTTTGTGGACACGGGGGAGGATGTGCAGGTAGAAATGAACTGAACCGAGGATTGATCGCTGGGTTGTTCATTGTTGCAGACAGAAAGATTAATTAGAAAGATGTGGCAGATGTGGGACACCTGCCAACAGCAGGGCTGATGATGCTCATTCAGTGTTTAACTTGTCTGATCTTGTAGTGTTGAAAGCTTCATTGATATCTAAAATGATTCAGATTGAACAATTCCCCCGCGGCCACTGTCGAAAATGTCGCCACTTACATGAAAGGCTCCCTCTGTTTTATGTGGAGCTTTAAAACCAGACAGACCAGATTGAATATGAAATGTTCCTGTAATAATGACACAAGGTCACGAGGTACCTGCAATTTCATCGCCACAGGGACTCACAAGATGAATCATTTTGATCCCATCATCATGTTGTCTACCTTGAGGCCAACTTGCTGATGAAACTGATTTGGACAGCTTCTTTTGCAACAAAGGACACATTTGTGTTATAAAAACTGTGTGTACATGATTGTTGATCTAATTTTTCACACCCCAGCCTCCACCATGTGCCTCCACCATGTGCCTCACACAAAAAATCTCACAGGAATAGATGTGTCGCTTGGTTCAAATCTCTGTTTTTATTTATTTCATTCGTTCAACTTTTTCAGCAGCAGATAGAGTAAAAGAAAATTCTTCCTCATTTAAGCAATTGTGTGTGTGTGTCTCACAATACTGGTGGTGGTGAAGCACCCTGGAACCTCCCCCTCACTGTGGGCTTCCCTGGCACCCTCCCCTGTACTGGTAATGATGTCAATGTTGTAACATTTTAAAATTATATAACATATTTTTGTAATAAAGAAATCTAGTTTTAACCAGGCCTTTACTGCAGCTTTTACTAACCAAAACAACAACTCTTGACTCTTTTAAAATCTAAATAAAATGGATTTTGTTTTTGAAACTTGAAACTCACGTCTCTGCTCCTTCTCTTTATCAAAGAACTTGTGTATCTGTTTTTCCCAGATTCCCAGAGTGACGTTGTTGGATTCTTGTAGTCTGAGGTGCTCTCCTAAGGGCCCTGGTCATACTCGGTTGCTTCTAATTGCTGCACTTGCTGGTTTAGGTTTTGGTGACCCCCGTTTCCAGTTTGTCGTGGTTGTGGCTGCCTTCGTCATCGTCAACAAAGCTGGACAGTCTGTCAGTGAGTTCACACAAAATATGTTTCTAATTTGGTCACATTTGGCTGTGTTTTGTTGCTTCGTGTTGCGTGCATAGCTACAGTATAAATACCAAAATGGTTTTTGTTGTTGCTTTATTGATGTTTTGCTGTTTCCTGTTGCTCTGCATGGCTTTGTGTTCTGTCTTGAGAATTCTTGTTTTGTTGTAGTTGTTGTTGTCTTTATGGCGTCTTGTTGTCTTCATTCTATAAATTTGATCATTTTATTGGTTTTAAAACATCTCCGGCAAAGGACTGCAGCTGACAATTAGCCAGCTGGCTAACACTGGCACATTTACAGAAATGTTGATATATGTGTATTGTCGTTATAAATAAGTAAATGAAACATTTCATTTTGTTGTTTATGTATGCTCATCGTCATATTCATATCACTGTAAATGTCAAAGGTAACAGTCTCTCCACAACTCGTGTTAGTGATAAAGGGGAATTATTTTATATTTTTGCGGTGGAATAAAAGAAACTGCTCAACAGCAGCTACTATACAGATACACTCTGCTTTTGCTTCTTTTACCACTTTGGGTTTTTTTTCCACTGCTGTTAATAATAAACAAAAACACTAAAGGCTGTGGCCACAGGATGAAATTCAATGTGTGTATGTGTATATATATATATATATATATATATATATATATATATATATATATATATTAAGGGAATAGGCTTCATCAAAGGGCCCATTACCTCAAAGATGGAGAGGTGCAGCACAATGACCACATACAATATGTGCAGTTCAATGAAAAGGCAAGCCATCACTCACAGCCATTGACTTCAAGGTGACCATTTATCCCTCGAATATTTTCTACAGTGTAATTCAGAGAGGAAGCTCTAAATCACAGTTTGATGTCAAAACACAGGCTTTACATTTCACCGCCTCTGTTTTACAATCGTGTGTCTTCATTTGTTCTGAGACAGGAAGAATCCTGTGGGATCTGACCTTGAGGTCACTACACTGAAAAGAAAGATGCAAAATATGGACAGCATCAGTAGTTTCAGCAAACACCCCTGAATGACATAGGTTTACATTAAAGTGACGAATTACGTTGTTATAGAGTCACAGAGTCCACAGAGGAAGGAGGTCGATGTGATTGGATGAGTAAACAAAATGTTGGACTTAAATATCGAGGACAGACATTTGTTTCCATTTCCTGCAGACAGTTTTTGTTTTAACCATGACTACAACTGCTCTCTAACCTTAACAAAGTCATTATTGTACCTAAACATAAATCAGTCTTAACCACAGCGCTGTCAGAAAACTGTTTTATTTTGCAACAGTGACGTTGTAAGGCACTGCCACATGATGTCCTGCTGATAGGGGTGTCAGATCAGAAACTCTTTGTGTCCAATTGTGTCTCCAGACAGCAGAAATGTGTATTTCGTCCATGTGTGCTCACGACGTATGTGCATAGGGTTGCCAAGGCGGCGTGCCATGGTAGTGTGGGTATGGTGTTGTGTCAATATACAGTGTGTTTTCATATTCTTAATGAATTGGAAAGGCATGGTCGGCAGAGATGTAAGCTTATGTGAATAAACCTCAAAGTAAATGATAAAAGAAATCACAATTTGGACTTTTGCAGCAAAAAAACAAACAAAATAAAATGCAAGAGAGGAAAAGAAGGCCATGACTCACCATGTTTACTTTTCCGTGGATATTTTTTTGCTGCTCTTTACTGATCCAAGCAGTCCTTTGTTCTTTTGCACATCCAGAGAGAAGTCCCTGCATGACAAGTCAGTTCACAGATATTTGAAGTTCATTTTTGATCAGCTCTGTGCTGCATCTGTGCCTTGAGTCAGACCATTTAATGGTCATTAGAGAGAAAATCCTCTCTAAAAAGGCTTTTGAGCATGTCACACTGAGGACAAATGAGACAATCCTGAACATGTTGGCTTTCCCTATGTTTTGGAAAACTGACACCCATTTGGATTTTGTAGTATCATGTCCAGCTTTCTGTATTTCCTCCCGGCTAGCTCAAAACTATTCATAGAGTTGGTTCGTACTGACTGTCTCTGTCATTTTGAGGGGAGCCACCACCTGTTCCAGGTCAGTGAAGGAGAGCTCCTCATAGAGGCTTCACCATTACATTTTCTGGTGAGAAATCAAACCACAATGTATACAATGACGGAGTCATAGAGCTTTACAAAGTCCTGTTGTTGCTTGGACCTTTGTGCTGACACTTGTTTGTCCATCAGCTGCTTGGTCTGGTATCCAAAAAAGTCCTGTTTCTGCTGAAGCATCGCCATCATAAACTTTCAAACTTCTTTGTAAACATCTGTGATTCAGAGCTTTCCTCCAGCTTTTTTACAAGTTGGTCAAAAACAGACCCCACATTGTGGAAAAAGCACAGATGAATCTCAACAGCTCCAGTTTTTTCTTTGTCCTCAAAAATCCTCTTCAGTGCCACAGGACAGGTCTCTCCAAGGGACAAAGTATGAAGTAAGAACTAGCCAGCTTTGCAGGAGATGATCAACAGCTGGATGAAGAGAGAGCCATCATGTGCAAAAATGATGCAGAATTTCAAGCCCCTCAGAGTCAACAAAGGCAAAAAAATGTCCACAGTTCCTCTTCAGGAAGCAGATACTGAGAAGTGGCTGTAGATCAATTGACTCAATATCCACTGACAGCTGATCGCAGTCGTGCTTGCAGGTGTCATGAGCTATGTGAGCTGGACAATTAGCATTCAGAATGCGATTGTTGGCACTGCCCAATAACTAGTGAATGGAATAATTTCCAAAGTTGACATTGGCATTATCTGCTGCATAAGCTGTGATCATTTGCAGTTTCATCACTGTCTTCATAAAAGTCAAGTAACTTGCACTGCACTCCATCACTAACAGAGAAATACACACACCCTGGAATAAAGAACAGAAGGTTTTTGTTGAGTCACCACTGCTGGGCTTAATCCACATATTTTTTGCTTCCCATTCTTTGTTGTACAGTAGCTGCACAGTCTTTTCTTTTTTGCAGGTTTATCCATATTTGCACATGCCAAACCAACCAAACAACATTGCCGAAACTTTTTTTTTTTTTTTTTTTTGCAGGAATTGATGCATTTATGCTACACATACAATTGATGTGCATGAGGGGACCTGTGGTTGGATGACAGGTGTTCTCACCTATAGCGTGATCAGCATGCAGCTATTTTTTTTAATCCGTTGCTACAACCGTTGTATCAGATAGGATCTGTAAGAGTGCCTCCTACTGGTGATTACAAAGTAGAGTAGCAGTCTATATATGGGACAAGAGAGGTCCCTTATAGGACAAACCAAGTTAGCCCAATATATGGGACGTCCCGGCTAATACGGGAGAGTTGGCAACTCTACATATGTGTCCTTTTTGCACATGTTAGTACAAATGATACAAATAGGCGACCTGCTCATCAAAACATTGCTGCATAGCATCACCTGTGGTCAAAAGCACCACAAGGTACCTTAAATGACACTTCACGCTATCACTCAGCTTTTCTAAATCACACTAAACAACTAAAGTGGTGTTCAGACCGATATTAGCTCTGCGTAAAAAAAACGTCAGCCCTCTCTTTCTTTTGAAAGGGGGCAGTGCGTTGGTTGCCAACACCGAGAGCTCTGGAAAAACAATGCAGAGACATCTGACAAAAAAGTTGAAGCAGGCGCAACTTTTGCTTCAACGCTGCAAAGCAATGCTTCGTTATCCAACATGGATTCGGCTTGCATGTATGTGCAAACACACATTCACACAAGTGCGCATTCCTGATGGATTACTTTGTAACGTGGATGCTGTGTTTCTGCTGCTCACAATCGTCGCAACGAAAGCTAAAATAAGCCTTTACATGTATTAATGTGTCGCTCCAAGTGGACTTCCTGGGTCGTATTTCATCGTCTCACCTTAAGCAAAACTCCCATTGGCTGATTTTGGTCTTAATCTGAGGATTTTTGTAAACACTGGGGTACAACGGCCTATTTAAAAATGATTTAATTATGAATTTATTTGAATGATTATTTCCAGGTGTTACTCTACCGTTTCAATCATCTTTGTTGGTAAATCTCAGATTTATGTTGAGAAAATAATTACAGAATAGGCCTTTAAACTATACACACAGTATATTGATTTGAGGTTAACTAAACCAAGTGATGTGAAAGTTAGGTGAAGTTGTAGTGAGCTGAACTGAATTAAACCGGTGTAAACTGAAATTAACTGAATTTAACTACAAATGAATGGAACTCGAGTGAACAAAAGAGAACTTAAATGAACAAAGCATTTAAATGGAGCAATGCAGTCTAGCCTCATTTTACTAGAAGCACTGCGCTGATGGAAAGAGGAAGAAGATCAACGTGTAACCCCCGGATCTGCCCCTCCGATAATCCTCGCTTTGTTTGACAATATTTACACTACAGAAAGACAAAGACTGTATACAGGCTGATGTAGGCGGCTTCCTCTGGGGAATGAATAAGTACCTGCGTGTCATTTGTTTACACTTGTTGGAAGCATTGCAGAGCTGGCATTCCTACATACCATGTCAACATAATCCACAATCACAGGGAACACAAGAAAATTATGAATACCTTTAGTTTTATGCTTGGTGATGCACAAACTGTCTGTCTGTGGCTGTGTAAAAAGTGGATGTATAATGGGTGAAAATGAACAAATTACAATTACTTTTATTATTGTAATGACAGTTTTTTTTATGTGTTTTTTGAAGTCCTTTAAAAATCTGTAATTTTGTGGTGGGAAATGTCACACAAATCCATATATAATTGTATTTTTTTCTGCTTAATTTTGAGACAAAATAAAGAATTCAGGAGGCAACACTGTACACAAAGCCTATATTATTCAGGAAAAAGCTTTCATCTGAGTTGCAGCCTTATTGCAGATCAGAGCCAGTACTACAAGGCAAGAAAAAACAGCAAAAAAAAGCTTGTTTATGAGTGAGTTCCCACATTATTTTTTATTTCTGGAAGCCAATCAGATGAAAGCATAGCATTCCTTCATCCTACCATTCACAATCGTTATCAAAGCCTTGCTCGTAACGCTGTCACATATTTTATCATTTATGTCAAAAAGTTTTGTCTCCTTCTCTTTGAAGAGAGTCAGATATTCTATCATAGTAAATAAATCTGTTAGAGCAGAACTTCCTGAAGCAAACAGAGATAGATACTTTTATTTGTGAATTACCACAATGTCTCCATCTCCACCACCCTAAGTTGTGCTGTAATGAAGCCCGACTGGTCATGAATCAAGAATCAAGAAGAAGAATCAAACTGTTTGAAGTCTTACAACTCAAGATAAAGAGAAAATAATGTAAATATTTCTGTATCATCCCACTGAAGAAAAATCCTTTTAGTCAGTCCATGTTCTCTATTCCAGCACAGATCAGAGAACTGTTTAAAGCTCATTTGAAGAAATAGTTAATTAGCTGTCAGGTCTGTCAGCTTGACCAATCAATGCCTTCAATCTGTCTGCTCTGTGTATCTTTCTGTCAGCTGTCATCTTTCACTATCTTCTATCAGTCTGTCCTCATGTACCTGCATTTATTCTTTTTTTGTGCCAGAGTGATTGATATATTTTATGTACTATATGTGCTCTTTATGTTTCAGTTAGTTTAATAATACAGCACAATGTTGTCTTATTGCATGTCTACTATGTGTTTCTGTGTTGCATGTTTTAATTAGTATCTGACAGTACAATGTTCTGTATATTTTCTAACATTAACACTCTCTATTTTCTCTTTTTATTATTGCTCTGCATGCTTATAAATGATTTGAATAATGTTGTAATATTAAATTTTATATTCTTATCTATCTATCGTTGTAACATCTGTCCAGAAATTGCAGGTGAAAAATAGCCTCTTGGCAAACTTTGGTACATTTACAGCAATGTTATTAATGTGCACAGTCCTTGTGAAATAAACCAACAAATAAAATAAATGAAAACACCCAATTTCTTTATCCTTCAGTATCAAAAGAAGATCTTCTTCTGGCTTGACTACACCTAATAAAATTCTTAATTTAAGATGTAAAACCCTTTTTCACACGTTTCACAGTTTTTTTGGTTTTAGAAATGTCGATGGCATCTATAAATGCTCTTAATGATGAGGCAACAGCTGCTGGTTTAGTTCAGTCCTGTACTGTATGTAAGATGTATCTGACTGTTTATGAATTGCAAAGCAGCAGAGGGACGGGTAGGACTGTGTGGGTGGATGGATTGTGTGTTTTCTCTCTTTCCTCACTTTATAACATTCTCATCTTATCTTGTATTTATGCTTGTGGCGTTGTCTTGCTAAACAAAACAAAACAAAAACATTCAATCAAAAGGGACTTACCATGACTTGTTAGTATTTGTTAAACCTCCTATACATTCAATATGTAATGTTAACAAACATGTCCCTCTCACTCATCTGGACCACCTTCAGTTATCACGGGGATAAGAGCAGCAATTCTTGTAATTTTTTATGCCCTGACTTTTGCATACAGGCTGACTGAGTGGAGTAGCTGTTTGGGGCTGCACTCAAAACATCTGCAGACTACTTCCAACTACTCTGCATGATCTTAGGGTAAAAAAAGATCAAATATCCATTCTTCATTGTCTATAATTTAATTTAAATTTGATATTTTCCCAAAAAGAACAGGAATTGAAATAAAACAAAACAATTATAAGTCGAGTTATTGCATTAATAATACAGCGGTTTAAATAAAATTTCCATCTGTTGTTAGTCTAATTATTATTTCAGCATGTTATGTTATTTGCAAGAAAAATGTATGTGTATGTAAATGCAGAAACTAACAGAAAAATAGCATTCACAATTTTCAGGTCCTGATTTCTTGCCCTCCACCTCAAAAAAATGTAAAAGTGCAAAACTTGCTCTTGTGAAAGTTTTGAATAATTTAAATTCTGCATTGTTTACATCCAGGTTTGCTTGCTTGCCGTTTTCTTCTTCACTGTCTTTGTTGGTGCTACTCGTCTTTGTGTGTTTCACCACCAAATGTCGCTCCGCAGAGTAGCGAAAAAAACAGCGAATCTGTATCATGCTGCTTGCATGCTTGTGCGTTCATGTGTATTCTCTTGTGCATGCCTCACACACACTTATCCAAATATTGCTCCATAGCGCTACTAGTGGTCAAAAACTCCACAGTGCACCTTTAACTTGAGACCATAGTCAGACGCAATCATGGTTTTCGACTATGATCCTCTTCACCTGCAGTTTTTTTGACTGATGCACCCATAGTTTGATCTCTTCAGCGCTGTTAGTTCAGAAGTTCAGATATCAAGTACTCTGCTGATTGCCAGACTTCTGATATAGCCGACAAGTGCTGCTAAATGCATGTAGAGTTAAAGTCATTCTTCAGCAATTGTTTTTGATATATTTTCCTGGTCCTTCTGTGCCTCAAATGCTTTTCTCTGCTTGTTGCCAGTCCTGCTCTTGACATAAAAAGAAAATCTTCCACTGCCTAAACATCCTTTGTAATGCTTTACAGCTGCTTAGAACAAACATGCTTCAATTTGAGCCTTTGTTCTGAATACAGAATGCCAGTCACTTGAGATAACATCACAATAATCATACAGTTTGCAAATTCACATGCCTAGTGCCTTAATACGGTTACATAAACTTCTCCAGTTTAAACATATTTTATCAAATACAATATGATAAATAGGTGAAGCCAGCTAGAATGAATAAATATTTGTTTTATATAAATAGTTACGAGTCTAAGTATTGTAAGAGAATCTCTGACAAAAACACTGGAAGTCCATTGGGAGAACTACTTCTGGCAGATCAGTGATGCATGTGTCTGTTTCTGTGTTTGGTAACAGGCACCAGTCATAGGAGAGCTGTGCCTCGCTGAATAATTTCCAATACTGTTGCCAGTTTTAATTATTTGGACCTGAATGTGAAAAGAACATGTAGCATTTGTCAGCACTATGTGGTATTTGAAACGGAGAAGTTTATTTCTCCAGTGTAATGAAAAACTGGGGAAAAAAGCCTGTAAATGTGAGATCAAAAAGTGTAATGTATTCCCCATTAATTGAATAAACAAAGATATTAGTGTGCATGAAATGTACATATCAACCATAATGCTACATATTAGCTGCTTTTGTCACCTAACTGCATCTTTACTGTCTCCTCAAGAAAAAGAAATGCCTCCAAAGACAGATGAAATGTGGTGTGGCGTGTTTTTGATAAATAGCTTCTGAACAACAATGGAGCAAAAGATACATCAGGCTTTGGATACACACACACACAAGTAGGATCAATTTATTGTTGGTTTGGGTACTGCAGATAAGATTTGTTGACAATAAATATACAACAATTGCACCTGGGTACCCCAGTCATCCCCTGTACATTTTTTAAAAAGACTTAGACACCTTCAGGATGATTTTTTAGTTCGAGCTGTAACATGTTGAACGTTTTTTTCTTTTAAAATTTAAACAGATAAATAAAAACCTGGGAGCTGAAGCATGTATTGCTGGTTGGTTTTAAGGCAACATATAAATAATTAAATCACTTTTGCTTCTACAGCTCATGGTCATGTCTCATTTGAGGGGTTGTGCCGGCAGGTAAAGTGCTGTGAATTTCCTGTTTGTAGTCACTTAAGGAAACATATCCAATATGCCGTGACTGCAGGGTTAACAACCACCATGTGATATACAAACACTCACACGCACACACGCACACACACACACACACACACACACACACACAAACACACATGCATGGCTCACCTGTGGAGCTTGTAAAAGTGTTGGCTTTGTGAAATGTGAATGTTCATCCTCACCATGGCAACAGGATGAAGCCCCCGCCTCCCACCACTTCACTGGAGATACACGAATGCGATGGCAGCACTTCAGAGGAATAATGATGATATTAGTAAGAGTGTGAATTTTACTTTTCAAAAGCATTATGAACATCTTTCTTCAAAGCACTTAAACATCATCTCTGGAATAATTGTGTGAGAGGAAGAAACTTGTAAATGGTACCTGTTTTTCACAACACTTTATAAAACAATAGGAAATCATTTATGTGATTCATACCTCTAATGTCTAATCCTAATTTCTCATTCACATTTTTTCAAGTGCATCTTCAAACAATACTCACATATGTACGATTAAAAGAGTTGCTGTAATCATTTCTCTTCCAAATACCAGCCGCAGTGCCAGAATTTTAGAAATGCTGAGGTCTCTAAAGCATCTAAATTATTTTGAACTTTTCATAAATCATGGCTGTTCAATTATTTTCTGCAAGTTGGCAAAGTTCCTTTAAAAACTTATACAATCAGCAAATGCTTATAAAATTCAACCCAACTAACTCAAGTCCATCTAAAACAACTGTCAGAGAACTCAGAACTGTTTCCATTTTTCATTTAATTAGTGCCAGATTATGTAGGCTTCTCTTGTGAAAGAAAATTGAATAATAGGTTATCATTTTATTAATCTTTTGTATTTATGTTACAAATGTTTTTAAACTAAGGGGTCGATGTTTGTTATCAACTGAATGTGATGTAATGTCATTGTCATTTTGGGGATACATGTTGGTGAAGAAATCCTACTCCTAGGCTAGTTGAACTTGTTTCTATCTGAGGGTTGCTTGCTGAGAGATATCTTTGTCTTAAGCCTACTGTTTTAGAGACTGTGTGGATCATGAGGTAACTAGACAAGCTAAAGTTGAAGTTATTGATTGACCATGAGGTCTGTTAGATTGTATGACCATACATGTTTGTAAGAAGGTGTAACAATTTTGGAGGTGTCCATTTAGGGACCAGACTGTTTTTAGCTTTGCTTCTGGAGAGGTATAAAGCTGTCTAGTTTGGGTTCACAATCTTAAGAGAAAGGGCCAGCTGGACAACATGCTTTCTCTCCAAAAATACATGATTGTATTTTTGTTTGTGTTTGGACATTTGTATAATTGTTACTGATGGTGTGATGGATTGTACAGTGTCTATAACTGCTTCAACAAGTAACAATATTTAATGCTTTCTTTATGTCTCTGTGTGGTTCTTGAGCAACGATGAAAAATTTCCACAACACTCTTTGAAGGAAACTCTTTAGGAAATAACAAATAAGTGTTCCTATTTATCTCCCAATATGTTGTTTCAAAGCCCTCTCAATGCTGCCAAGAATTAAACTCTGGTGGAGAGATACTGGGTCTAAAACTACTGAGATCAGCCTAACAAATTGCCCGTTTTTACCTGTGGGAAAAGTTACAGAAGACTAAATCTCATGTGTGCTTGATGGTAACTGCCCCCCTGTAAATGATCCCTTCATAATGCGACACAATATAAACCTTAATTTCAGCTGTACAAGGTTTAAGCATAAGACAAAAAGTGGGCATCTTCCACAAAAGCAGCCTTTTTAGTACAAAATGCCCTCTTGTCATAACCTATCCTTGAAATTTAATGACCATCTGTACCCTGTTCGTGTTAATAGGGACTGCAGTGCCTCTTGATGCAGTACTGCTCAGTCTTGCACCAATGAATCATTCACCTATCGGCACAAAACACAACCGAGCAAAAGGTTGCTCAGACAGGAGCTCAAGGGAAATGTTTTAGCCACGGAAATCAATCCACTTGGTAAAAGAACAAACTCAGAACTGAAAGGCGTGTGAAAACCAAACAGAGAGGCAGCAAAGTAATGTCACATCCCGATGAAATAAAACCCTGGTGTTGGGTATTTGAAAACGTCTCTGTGCATATAAAGTGACAAAGAAAGCTCTCTCCGTTCTTGCTGTTCCTCAGATTTTATTCCGCTGATACAATTAGCTGTCAAGTACGTTTTGCTGTGTGGATTTTGTTGATTAAAGCGACTCGGAAAACAAATTTACAACAATGACTTTGAGCACTAGTAATTCTTGTCTTGAACAGTTTTACTCCAAACAGGCCTCCGGCACGCTTAGTAAATGATCTTTGCCCGTTTCGCGCCTCTCTGAAACTGTAATGAGACAAGCAGGGACATTATCTTGATTAAAATCAATTCCTATTGGATTACACTGCACCACATTCCCTTGTCTGGCTTCACTCATTACAATGCCGTTAGAGCGCAGAAAACAGAAATCAGAATTGAGGAGACTCATCAAAGCGCTACATGTACACGCGTGGAAGACTCGACAGATAATCCCTCGACTCCTCCCTGCCAGCCATTACTGTCCTCAGATCGTACTCAAGCTATTTGCTGCTGTCATGATAGTTTATTATCCAACAGGCTTTTTATTCTTGATTATTTCACTGAATGGAAAAAGTAGTTATAAGTACTTCCCAGCACATTGTCACTAAAGAGGGAAACTGATGGTGATGAGATTGATGTGATGTTCAAATGTTATATTATATTATCACCTTTTCATTTTCATTGGGTAAAGGTAACAGTATCTATGATCGTGTGCATGTGTGACAAGTGTAAATGTAAAGTGCTTTTAAACCTGGGATGAAAACAGAATAAAGGAGCCAAGGGAAGAAGGATGGAAGTATGGGAAAGACAGGAGGGAAGAAAGAAACAAGGAGAGGAAGAAGGAAGGAAGCAAGGATGCAAGGATAGAGGGAAGTACCAAGAGAAAAAGAGAATGAACAAAGGTGAGTGACAGGGTAGTGGATGTTGATAAAAAGAGAGGAAGGAAAGAAGGAAGTAAGATAAAATAGAAGGAATGAGAAGAGAAAAGAAAGAAAGAAAGAAAGAAGGGGTGGGGTGGAAGTTTAGGGAAGAAGGGAGGAAAGAAGAAAGGGGTGAACAAAAATGAAGGAATGGAAGTATAGGAAGGAAAGGAGGAAGAAAATGAGAGGAACAAGGAAGGATAAAAGGACGGATGGAAAGACAGAAGCAAGGAAGAGAAAAGGGAGGACAGAAGAGAGAAACTATCAAAGGTGAGGGATATGTGGTGAAAAAGGGAGGAAGAAAGGAAAGAACGAAGGAAGACTTGGATAAAGGGAAGGAAGGCGAAGAGAAAAGGAAGAAAAGGAACGAAGGGATGAACAACGCTGGAAGTACAGAAAAAGAAGGAAGGACAGAAGGAGAAGAACAAGGAAGGATTAAAGGATGAAAGGAAGCAAGGAAGGAGACAGAAGAAAGGAATGAGTGGAGGATGGAAGTGTAGGAAAGAAGGAAAGAAGAGAAGAAGAGGGAGGAAGCAAGGGAGCGAACTAATTCATTTTCACACCGTCGCCTCTGCCCCGTGCAGGCTCGCTGTGCCGCGCGAGGGTCTTCACTAAACTCAGTCTCGCGCAGGCTGGCGTTAACCCTCACTACATCACACGCGGCCACATTCTTCAACACGGTGATTTCACGTTACCTGCGGTCCGTCCCGCTCCTAAAACGCAGCGCATCTCTACACTTCACACAAGCACCCAGCGGGGCATCACGGGTACCGAGTCCACCGAAAGGCACCTGCGGGAGGCGATCCACGCGCGCACCACCCACAGCACATACCGAGCGAGGACCATGGAGAGCGCAAGCAACGGCACGGAGGCGGATTACCGGAGCCCGATCCCCGTGCTTTACAACAACAATAACAACAACAACAGCTTGTGTCTGAACTTCGCCGACGGCAACAACACCACGAGCTTCGTGGAGGCGCGATGCGACGGGGACCGCGGACTGACCGGGAGCATGGAAGACGACGCGAATCCGGTTATCATAGCGATCGTGATCACCGCTCTCTACTCCATAGTGTGCGTGGTGGGGCTGGTTGGAAACGTGCTGGTCATGTATATCATTGTCAGGTAAGACAGCCAAAGTACTCACAAAAAACACTGATATGTGTGGATTTGTTTTGTCAGCTGTTTTGCGCATAATGAGGCCTTTTACACTTTTTAAACATCCTTTTCTAACATGACATGCAAGTGAGAAGGGACGCATAACCTGTTGCTGTGTATTGTACATTAAGGCGTGCGTGTCTGTATGTGTGTGTGTGTGTGTGCGCGTGTGTTTATGAGGCCGAGTGAGACCATGTGAATGCGGTGTTGACAGTGCTGCCAGCTCAGCTGCCGTTCGTGCGTAAAATGCCTCCAACCTCGCAGCAAGTTGCGCCAGCGCGCAAAAAAAGCGAGCCGAGAGACAGAGAGAGGATGGAGAAGAAAGGCTGCTGCGCAAAAAAAAAAAAACACGCTTCTTCCTTTTACACAGCGACAAGCCATTATCCATCACAACAAAAGGAATAAAATATGTTCTATGTATGTGTGTACACAGCATGTAAAGCCACACAGCATCCTCTCTCATCCGCATAACCAGAACTAAACTGGAAAATCCCACTGCTGTGACATGACGATGTATATTACTCCCATGTGAGCCTGCTAAACAAAAACATTATGAACCATGAATCCTGTCAGATGCTGCTTTATGAACAGCGGCTCAGTGTCCTTGTATATGAATGTGCTTATTCTAAGAGTCTTTTTAATTAGATTTCTATTTGGCACTGATCTGAAAACGAGGTTGCTCTACAAGACTCAACTCCAGCGTTGATTTTATACAAAAGATGCAAAGATGGAGCAAAAGACGATTTTAGGGAGCATTTGATCGCTAATGTTCTAATATGTCCCGCCTTCCCAAATCTAGGCCACTTTTGGGCTGAATCTGTTCACTCAGATAACACATCTCCTTAATTAATATTTCAAACTAATGTCACACTTTCAGGATCTTGTCACAGGAAGAACTTTTATTCTCTTTAATCACCTGCCACAAGAAGTAAGAGATGATAATACATGATGAGCTGTGCATCAGTGAGAATTTTCAAGGCCACTTGCTCACAGAATAGCTGAAACCTCTGCTCTAGCAGCCATTTCACACACTAAAAAGTTCTTTTTTTTTAAAACTCAGAGACCAGTTGAGTGAGGAATCTTGCAGGGGAAATAACTCAGTGTTAGGAAAGGCTATTAAGAGTTATTAAGAGTCTCTCACAAGCCAATTATTTCCCTGATTTAAAAAGAAACTCACTCAGATTGTAAATGCACCTTTTTGTTAACTTCAGATATACAGTAATTGCATTGAAAATCACTTATTGTGTTAATGATATCAGCCCACTGAGATGGAATTAACTGCAAGGAGCAATATTTCATTAGTGGTCTGTAATTACACAAGAAAAATCTAACACTTATATAAGTTAAATCCTCCCTGGCTAGTGCTACATCATTCCGGACGAGGCTCTTTCAGGTAATAAAAAGCACTAGATTGGAGGAGCGAAATGAGGACAGAACAGGTGAGAGATGAACTGGATGAAAAAAGCTGGACGTGTGTGGAGAGTTTCAGGGAGGAGATTGATCAAGTTGCGAGCGATTTAAGGAGTGAGGAAGATTGAGATAAAGGTGAGGGTGCTCCCCTTCGTTTTCCCACCTTGTGATTACCCACTTTATTGGTCTGATGGAGTCAGTGAAGAGTGGCCGAGTGCGGGATTTGCTGAGCTGAACTTGTCAGACAGGTGCCTTAATGGCTTTGAAATTGAAATGCCTCCACTTTATTAGTGAATTTAGAGTGTTGAAAGACTTCTCTATTTTGATTTACCTCTTCATTACTAGTATAATATACTGTATCATATCATTTCATCACTTGGTTGCACCTATTATTCTCCTCACTTCTCCACTGTTTCCAAGAGAGATGCAGTATCAAATAAATGCTCATTTGCCAGACCGCGCACATCATCCCCTTGAGTGTTAGTGCTTCCCCCAGTAGTTTTGTTTTGCTGAAGAATGCATGCACATTTGCAGGATGTTTTCTGCATCTACGCCGGATGTTTTCTATCCTAATTTACTTACGCCAGATCTGCCCCCCTGGCACTTCCATAGCAACAAGATGTAGTGGAAAACAAAGAGAGAGCAAATGGGAAGTGAAATCACCTTTTGAAATACAAGTTATGCACCAGCATTGTTTTAATGAGGGGATATATGTCTGTAGCTGTCTGGCAAAAGTACAAGAGTGATCATGATATATGAGTTGGTATATAGGTTTGTATTATTTATTCTAAAGCAGTTTGTCAACAAAGCAAATGATAGATGATGAAGGACATTACTTGAGCTCGCTCAGCCTTGGCTGTTGTGTGGGAACAGATTTAGGACGACTCACCCGTCTCCTTCCTGTTCTCAATGGTAATGGGCATCAATCCTGATACTGACAGATAACTGTGTGTATGGTTGTAACTGAAAAAAGTTTTTTGTAACTTTTTCAGCTCGACTAATGCAGCTTTAAGGGAATTGGGAGTGAGGTAAAGATGTGTCTGTAGTTCTTCTGAAAACAGGGTCATTAACATTCATGGAGCTCTTTGTCTTTCTCTCTATCTCTGTCCATCTCTTGGTCTATTCTCTGTGTGTTGGCAGATTGAGATTGAACAGCCATTTGGGTAATGACACACAGTGGATATTTACTTGTAAATGGAAATGTAGTCTTGAACTCTCCGTCCCCACTTTACAGTCGCAGCCTTGAATGCCATTTTGCTAGATTAAATAGAGACAGCAGTGGATGAGAGATGTTTTCCCCCCTTACTGTCTGAGTAATGATAACCTTAAAGCCATAAAGCATTCTCTCTCACTCTTTATCTCCCCATCCTTCTCTGTCTGTATCTACTCGTTGCACACGCACATCCGCAAACTTCAAATAAACACGGTCAGAGATTTGCACGCTCAATTGGAAAAATCAATTGCGGTTGAACAGAAATCGATGGGTTCCACATGGAATATGTCGCCAGTGCAGAGTGCTTCATGCTACCATGGAAACAATGGGAGGCGTTTTGAGCATGATGAGAGCAAAATGACTCTCCTCTCTTCTCCTTTCCTTTCACACCACCACCACCATCACCTCCCCCCAAAAGCCCTGCCTCCATCCCCCCATCCAGCTAGATGAGCAGCTGTACCTGATCAGCCATGTTCAGCAGGCATCTCTTACACTTTGGATGCTTTCTCATTTCCCAACAGCAAACATCTGAACCTGCACGTAGCAGTACAACAAACATGACAGTATACAATGCTGTCGCTCTTCACATGAGGCACATTTTCCATGACCCTGTTGTCTGACGTCAAAATAACTTCTACACATCTGTGTCCCTGCTGTTTACGCGAGAGTTTGAACCCAGTCGCATGAAAGATGATGAGAGTCAACACAATCTGGTTCACAAGACTGATGTCACAGATCCTCACTGATGCCACTCTCTAATGGGTTTCTTTTAGCTCCCGTTGCCTGATGTGACAAATAGTGGGGGTCTCTCTCAGGCTGAGTCTCAAATGACTAACCTGCAGTCTATTGATGTGCTGTCACCACCTGGCAACCATTAATCCTCAATTAGAAGAGGTGAGTTGCGAGGGATGAAAGAGAATGGCGTCTCCCTCATTAAGACTAATTATTCACTGTGTATGCGTAATGTTTTTACCCAGTAAAAATGCACGCAAATCATCCCTCAAGATCATTGACTTTGTTTTAAATCATCTCTTTCATGGCACAGACTTGTGAAAAGATAATAGTTGCTCAGTAAATCTGGATACCTTTCATGTCTATTCACGAACATCATGCATAATAGATGTGAGCTTATACACATCCGACGTGGCTGTTCACACTAGTGGCTAAGGCAGCGCAGGACCATCCAGCATATAGATTTTTTTCAGGTATACACAGAGGAGCTGTGGATTTAAACCAGCAGCAGCAGTTCTGAACTTCCTACCATCCCTGAATAGCTTCTGCCTTTCAGAGTTGCATTCCACTGCGTGTGTCTGTGCGTAGTACTTGGCACATCCTTTTCCTACCTGTTCACAGCTTGTAAACATTTGAGACCCCATGCTCTGACCTATTTTGTAGCAGCTGTTTTCACAGGGCTGAACATGTACCCATTGTGCACTATGGCCTTCAGTGCTGTTAACCAATGACAGCTCAATAATTGCTGCTCGCCTGTGGATTTTATGCTGCAATTACTTTGTTTGCTTGACAAACTCACCTGGCACAGAATGAGTAAAGAAAAGTGTATTCAGACTGTAACCTCTGCCCCCAGCAACAATGAAGCAATCAACAGGTAATTAAGATTAATTGTTTTGCTCGTGCATTTACCAAAAAGCTGCCTGAATTTTTAACAATCACCATTATTATCAGTATTAAAGAGTTTGACAGCGCAGTGTGAGACTCGGGGGAAGGAATTCTGCATGCTGGTTTTACTAAATGTGTGTATCTGCACACAACAGGATGGTCCAGGATTTAATTTATTGTTAGGGAGCCAGTTATGAGTAGAGAGTGCATAGAGGCAATTAGACTGTCCTTCCTGTTTGTAAGTGTCTGTCTGTGTGAGAGAGTTATGAGCTTCTTAACACAATTGGACACTGCTGGAGAATTACAGCGCTGTCGGTCTGGATTCAACAGGAGACTTTCTGTTGAATTTGGCAAAAGAAAGAAATGAAGACAAAAACAGAAAGACAGAGGAAAGTCATTCACTCACGGCCAGTTACATGAAGTTGTAAGGACTTCAGAATTTGTCACATCTCGGAGAATAAAGTTGAAGATGAAATAGGTGATAGTCACTGTTTTTGCACAGAGAGAAGAATGAAAAGATGATTAATGAAAGAGGAAGGACCAAAAGACAGAGTTTTGTCTCTTCTCTACTTGATGATTGATGGGAGCTCTCGGTTCTTTTGTCCATCTGTCGATTATGAAGTGACTCACTCACTTTCTCTGATTCTACTCTGTATACGCTATGACAGGTACTGTTAAACATGTCTTTAATCATGAAGGCTGGCATTTCAAAGTAACTTATCTGAGATTTGTCTGATAAATCAATTTGACAATTCTACCCCCCCTCCCCCATTCCCGAGGATTGTCACCGAGGATCTGGGTTTGGCCAATTTGGTTCCCCATTTCTTTTTGTCATATTTCCGGAGATGGCAAGCCATTATTGGAATGAATCACAATGAGGCCACAGCATAATGCAGTGTTTGTGTATTGTGTGTGATTTATGTCACTGTGATTTCAATAATCCAATTTGGAGGCTGTTTGAAGTGTTTTGCAAACTAAATTCAAGCATCTCTCAACTAGGCCAAGTTTGAATTGTTCTGCTTGTCATTGCCAGATGAAAAATTGTGGCTTTTAGGTTAGGTTTTTATTTTTTGTGGCTCAATCTTCTCATTCCCACAAATAATTAACAAAACATTAAAGGGAACGTATTATGCACATTTACAGGTCTATATTTATAGTCTGGGGCTCCACTGGAATATCTTTGCATGATTTACATTTAAAAACCCCTTATTTATCTCATACTGATGCTTTACACAACCCCTCAATTCAGCCTTTGTCTGAAACCTTTTTAGCCATTTTAGCTCCAGTCTCTTCAAGCCCCCCTCCTGATGCAACCTAAGTGCCAGAAGAAAACATTGGCATTGAACGTTTCTGCAAACCACAGAAACGTAAACTGCCAACATTTTATTCTGACGTCATCATGAGGAGGAAGTAGACGCTACATTGTAAACAAAGTGTTCAGAGCAAGTTGAAGCCTGGGCTTTTGGCTTGTAAGGAGCATGTTTAACATCTGACATCATAACAGTATAAAAATAACAGAAAATCACAAAAAACATGATAACTTTTCAGCAAAGCTACAACTTGATAAAAATTTCCGCTATCTTAACTGGTTGTTTTGGATATTTCTGCCTGTTAAATAGAAATAACACATATTTCACATTTGAGCTGATCTTTTTCTAAAGCATAATTGATTTTTTCATTGATTTCCCACTTTACAGTTAGTCTTTGGTTTAAATTAATTTCACTAAAAAATGAAAATGAAATTTGCTAATCTGTAACACTGAATATTCAGTTGCCTTGAATTTTTTGTCGAAGGTATAGATAAATTTCCATACTGAAATGCAACTGCATTCAGGGCTGAAATAAAATATACATGCTCCAAAATCACTGAAGGTTGTATTAATTATGACAGTGATGATTGCTTTAAGTGGTACAGATTGGCGGTATATTACAGTAGATGAATTTTCATGTATGGATTATTACTGAAAATTGTAGAAGGAAGCAGCTACGAAAATAGAAAGAAAGAAACGTGCTAGTAAGTGTCCGAGGTGTCTGGTCACGTCTGTGGATGATTTGTATCAATTAACAGGCAGTTTGCACAACCTCTTTCATTTGCCTGTGTGCATGAAGAGGGTTGTGTTACACCTTTTACAGTAACTCTAGATCAATTGAACATCTGCTGAGTTTGTCACCCCCACCCTCTCGACACCGGAGTCGTATATTATATTGATCTCCCTGCATCAATTTCAGTCAGGTCAATCAGAACCGTTCCGATATGTCACCTCTCTCTGTTGATGGATGTTCTTGCTGAATGTTTCCGTCAGTGAATGCATGTTTCTGCAGAGGAGTAACAATGTGGAGCAAAGAAACAAATTATGTGTCAGAACGTGAAAAAAATAGAGCAGAATTGTACTTTTAGGAATAACAATCCCCACAGATCCCTCCTCCTCCTCTACACATGCAACCCAACCTTCCTGTTAACAGCATAGCAACAAAAACACGACCCCTCTCTGGCCTCCGCCGTCTGTACTGGAAATTGTGTTTGATAGCCAAGAAAGAAACGCCACTACTGTTGGACATGGAAGTATGCCACTTTAACTGGCTTTATTGATTTTGTTGGGGACGCATATAAAACATTGATTAAGTGTTGGAACTGGACTGGACAGCAAATCAACACACTGAGACAGAAGGAAATGTGTACACACACCTGGAGGAATGTTGTAGCTGATACTAGGGCTGCAACTAATGATTATTTTCATTATCAATTAATCTGTTGATTATTTTCTCAATTAACTGTTTTATCCCGACTAACAGTCCACAACCTAAAGATATTCAGTTTGATGTCACAGGAAGACAGAAAGAAACCAGGAAATATTCATATTTTAGAAGCTAGAACAAGACAATTTTGGCATTTTTCTTAAAAAATGTATAAAAACAATTAATGGATTATAAAAATAGTTGGCAGTTAATTTTCTGTTGAGCAATTAATTGACTAATTGTTGCAGCTTTACAATAATGCTTTTGAATGTAAGAAAAACCCAGATTATCTGAATGCAATGTAGTGGCAAGTAGTGGCAACTCGGCAGTTCTTGCGGCTTCTGTAACTGAAAACTATTAATTGTGAAATGTTGGTGTGAGTTCTTGTTTGTGGGTTTGTCACTGTGTATGCGTGCATTTTTGTTCATAGATGCATGCATATTTCTGTCTCTAACTCTCCATAACATGGAAAGTGTGTGTGTGTGTGTGTATGTGAGCTTGCATGAACGCATCACCATGAGCCCGGTGACCCTCACAGCAACACATCTATCACAAGACTGTCCGTTAGTCTCTGTCTGGCAGTAGGAAATGCACTCAGTCGAGCTGTTTGTCTCTCTGACTTTTGGATTTATAACTGTTCATCTTTTTCTATTTATCTGCCAGTTCTATGTGTCTGTGGTATGTGTGTGTGTGTGTGTGTGTGTGTGTGTGTGTGTTTACACATCTGTTTCTCAGTGTGTATGCGTGTTATGGCAGATGTGCTAAGACAGCTCAGGAAATGGCAGCATTAGTTGATTTCAGGCAAGCATATTGATCCAAACACACACACACACGTACAGCCATACACATACATGCATAAAGGCCCGAGCAAACATACACTCTTCTGTTTGTTTAACAATGTAGTTCATCAGGTTTTTCTTTTATTTGTCTGGCGTATGTTTTGGTTTCTCTGTTTGTCTGTCGGTTCATTCTATTAAGGTTAATGGTAAAGTGATTAGAGCAGTGGAGAAAGGAAAGTTTAAACTGGGCATAAGGCAAACCAGAAGAGAGAGAGACAGGATGTAATAGAGAGGAGGAACTCATGCATGGCTCATAAAACTGATTAATGCCACCAGTGCAACACGTTGCTACTTTCTAGATCCTAAAATACACTTTGTCAGCCGCTTTGGTCCTTTTGGCTGAGAGGATGGTAATTAATCACCTATTTTTGTTCCACTTCACCCAGCCCTTTTGCACATATCGCAGGTACTTCTATGAATGGAAATAACCGGTGCGCCTGGTTACGCTCTCATTGAGCGTGAATACATGACCCTGTGCTTTGTGCTTGTCTTTGTGATTGTGTTGCTAAAATAGAGCCTGATGTGATAAAATTATCAATCATTAAATGATGTCTTTCTCTCTCTCTCTCACACACACACACACACACACACACACACACACACACACACACACACACACACACACACACACACACACACACACACACAAAACAACACAGCATAATCATTTCAAACCAAGGGTTGCAAATACTTGATAATGTCATCACCCACTGAGTTTCTATGACAACACACAGTTTTTGTAATGATGAAAAGTTAAAAGTGTTTAATGAAGTGGCCAGCTGGGATATGGAAGTGCTCTTTGACGACAGAAAACCCATGAATCTCTTTTTGCATGTTTGAATCGAATCCCATTTCTCTTAAAGTGGATTCTAGACCTCAATGAGAATCCATCACAACCCACTCAACATGGTGCCTCAGGAAATCTTCCCAAATTAATTTATTATGTGCTTTTAGTCCTTGATTTCTTTATTTCTTTTTTAGAAATAACTGAGGGAGCCATTATTGTTAAGTCATTATTGTTAAGTCAAGTATATTAACATAACCCTTAATAAGAAATCTACATCATCCTGTCAACCACCTGAAATAACATATTTTTGCAAACCTTTTTGCAACATACTCAATGTAAGGATGAAGAACTGCATTTCATTAGCATTTAGCTCATAAGCATTTAGCTTATGAGCCTGTTATGGTTAATAGCAAACAGCTGGCAACTTATTGTACACATTTAATTGAAGCAGAGCAAGAGCATCTCTTTGGAGTGCACTTTGTGTCCACCTGTTGAATGCATTAGGCTCCAACACAGGAAATTTCACGAGGGACCACGAACCGTTAAAGGCCCTGAAAACCCATTTTCTCAATCATCTTTCTTTCTATGAGTGATGCAATCCTACATGGACACAAAATTCTTCTGTTAGAACAGTTTTGGTTATTTCACAGGAGACATTTCTGTAATTTCCATGTGCCAATCAGGATTCAGCAATATTTGTGGTGTTGTTACTTTATGTTGTCAATCAAATCTGATCAAACTACACCCATCCAGTCTTGATGAAGCAGATGAAGCAGATTGGTTTCATGTTTTTCCCCAATTTTAACTTAAATTGTTGTTACTTTAGTTATAAATATTTACTGTTACAGAGCAATAATTAAAATTTGAGACCAAGTTTTCAGAGGCTTTATCTGCCTTTCAACTGGAGGAACTACAGGTTTCAAATTTTACAGGAACTAACAGAGTTTTCTGCACTGAACATCACTGATTGATCAATGAACACAAATATCACAACTGTTTCAACTTCTGTACCACCTCATTCACAAAATAAGGAAGTACCGGGTGACACTATCAATATTGACGAGTGAGAAGTTTGGCTATTTCTTGAGGTTTCTTAATGTTAAAAATTAAGAAGCACAGAATGCACAAAGGGGAGTTTTAATTACTTTAGTTCCTTTAGTTTAGTTCCTTTGCCACTATTTGGTCCATTTGGTCCTCCATAAGATTCCTGTCTGGCATTTTAGTCCATTTTTGGTCTTTTTGCCACCTCCTGAGAGATTTTCTGTCTCTTTCTGGCTTAAATATTTGACTTTACTTCAGCTCTTTATTGTTTTGCTCTGGACAGGTAGCACATGGTTACACAGTGTGTTTATTCTACAGACCAATCGATACTGCATTTTTGGGGCTGATACCGATATTTGAGAGTTTAGAATATCTGATAATTATATATCAGTCGATATTAATTTTCTGTCTTTCTTTCTCTAATTGCAAACAAGAAATGTTCAAGGCAGGATGTTTTACATTTGAAAAATAAACTTCTCACTACTCTCACTACTACATATCTTTGGCACTTCTGTAGTTCAATTTGTTGTAATTTATCAGCCAACATGTACACCAATACCAATGTATCTGCAGTTAGTTATATTGGCTGTTATATCTCATATATTCTAGCTTTTGGTGCCAGCAAACCTTCAACATAACTGTGTATTATTTGATTCACTGTATAAAAAAAAAAGGTTAATGTAGCTCTAGTATTAACTGTTCTTTCTTCAACTATTAGCCTTTTGTTGAATTGGTTAAAAAACATTTCTATAAGCTTTTTGTTACCATCAAAATAAACATTATATCTCAACATCAGTCTGTCATGACCTCTGACACTGTGTGTAGGTCCATTTAATGATGTGTGCGTTCACCAAGGGTCACATAGAGATCGATCTCTACTGCAGCATCTTCCCAGCGGTGGCTTTTATAACTTCCATTTACTGAAATGATTCCCAAGAGAGTTAAAATAATAATTTTAGCACTTCAATTCAGCTTATACCACAAAGGAAATGTGGTTTGCTAACAGGATTAACAGAAAAGCAAAAAGTATCAGCTGTCATAAAGACTAAAAAGAGAGGTTGTTTATTTACTGTCCCTAATGTCTCCTGATACTGATTTCAGTCTTTCGGCTCTGTTTTTGCCAACCAAAGGCTAGGACATGAGAGAAATATGTGTTATTAGTGAGCTTTTTCCGCTTTTCAGTTCCATGTCCCTTCTGTTTTTATTTTTGGCTTTTCACAGCTATGTCACTCTAAGGATCTTTCATGCAGCCAACATACCAATACAATTAATGAACCTAATGTCTGATATTCCAAGATTATTTTTAACATGTTTTATGAGTTTGAAGACAAATCATTACATGGTCAAACTCAGCATATGTTTTAGAGTCAAGAGTTGTAACACATATTTAAACATTTTATTCCATTAGGTGATAATTGAAGCATAAATTACTTCACCTTTTATGTTGCACATTCTAAATAATTTGCACCTTTTCATAATATATTATAATATACATAATATATATATTAAACTGAACTTAATTATATTAAACTTGAATTAACCCCCTGAGAGTCAAATTTAAAGGAATACTCCACTGAAAACCACTGTTGTGAGTAACAAAAACTTGTTCCTCATTGGCTTGAAAGGTAGATCTGAAAAGTTTGTTGTTCAGAGCTGCAGTCAGCATGGATTCACAGTGTTTATACGACAATGTCAGTTCACTGCAAGAAAACAGACATATCTGTCTGTCTATAGAAACTTTCAAACCACACCTGCAAACCACTCATTTTTCAAAACATTTCACTGGCACAGTTAGCTATTTAAACCTGTTGCTTGCAGCAAACATAAACAGATGCTGAGTGTTTATTTTAAGTCACAGTGAAAGGGCAGTTATAGTGCTCTTAGCATCCGTGATATAATGTACAGTACCAGCCAAAAGTTTGGACACACTTTCTCATTCAAAGGGCAAAATATCAGGAACACTTTTCAATATAACAACTTAACTCCAGTACTTAACACCACCCACTGCGACCTCAATGATAAACATTAAGTAGAATTATCACCTTCAACAAAAACTGAAAATATATAAGCTTCATAAAAGTAGAACTCATGGCAGAGCTGTTGTACTGGTTTGCACTAGATTGCACGGGTGTTCCTAATAAATTGCTCGGCAAGTGTATGTACAACAAAACAATATGCACTTGTCAACCATCATGAGATTTTGCCACACTGCTTATACCATAGTGGCTGTCCTTTTAATATCAGTGATGAATGTGACTATTTTTGGCAATATTACAACTCAGCAATGATCGGCAATGTGATGAAGTACCTTAATTTATTAGCTGAATAAGCTTGGATATAGTCAAAAACAGATATTCTAGTCTAGTGTTTTTATCCATACAGTTTGTTGATTTTCCAGATGATGTATTAAAGTATTCCATGTATTTTATCCATATTGCACACTCCTAAAATAAATACTACATACATGCGGTGAAGACAGACAAACCTCAACATCCTAACACTGCTTGCCATGGTAACGGACCTATCAGTCTTTACCCAGCAGTCAGACATGCACACAGTCACACCCTGTGCATCCCAATCCATCAGGCACAGCGTGCATGGACAGCGTCATCGGCCAGAGGCATACAGATGTCTGTTCACATGAGCAGCCTCTGTTTCTGCAACCAGGGCTTAATGGTTTATCTGTACCCAGCAGCAGTCCATGAATCATATACAAGGCTGCACATAAACTGGTCAGCTTTGCACGCTAATGATGTATTATGTTTAGCTTGCTGTACAACAAGAACCATGAAGATGAATCAGCTTGGTTCCAGACTGTTCACCATGAGTGTGTAGATTTCATTTTGACATATTGTTCAAATATGGTGACAAGTCTGTTGATTCACTACAGGTTTGTTCCAATTATAGATACACAACACTCATACTGATGCTTGTAGTAGCCTTAAATGTCCTGCCAAGTTATTAGTCTCTTAAAATCTGTTAGCATACCAAAAATATCAGTTTGACACATCAAGCACCACAAAAGACGACAAAAACTGACCAGACCAACTAACAAGAAACTATAATAAATCCTAATCCAATTTGTGTTTTTCTATCACACTTCACACAAATGAAATGACTTTGCTTTTATGTTTTATTACTGTGTCAAAAACATATTTAAACTAAAATGAATTAGGTTTGTGTCACCTGATTTATACAAGAGCGGAGGTAATATTCAGTGGTTGATAATGCCAATACAGGAATATATACACACAGAAAAACACCTGAATGCTCGACCAAACCTTTAAAACAACACAGGACATACATGCCATGGGTATTATCTAATATGATATTTGGACGCAAAAATATAAAAGGTTTCTCTTGTCGCTTAAATCGCTTTAAATCTGAGCTTTATCCACACAGAAACATAAAAGCCAATGCAAGCGTTCTCTTTCTGCGTCATTATTTCCTTATTATGTTATGTTATAATCATGTCCTACATAAGATTCCTGTCTGGCTGGTCACAGTTGTTGCCATGGTGAAGCAAGATCCTCACATGTGAAGACAGACAGTTAACAACTAATTAACATTCAGGCACATTTGGACGGCTTCATGCCGTGTACAGTTTTGAAATAGGAACATGCTGTGTGGGCAAAACGCATTTTCTTTCCTTTCTGGTCGTCCCTTATATGTTCATGTTACTCACTCTCTCTGTGTTTCTTTAATCAAACCAGAAGGAAACAAGGCTCAGACATTATTGGCGGCCAGAAATAATTGGGCCAATGTTCATCCGTTGTTATTAAATAGCTCAGCCTGGTTCCTCCCAATTACAGAGACAGCATCTGCAGCAATTACTGCCACCAGCAGAGAGTTTTAGTGTTCTAAATATGTATGTAAAAGTGGAAAATGTGATCATACTTAAAATTGTAAGAAGCATTCCCAATTGGTTACACTTGTGTATAAAATATGAGAAACAGATTCATTTTACAAGCGGAAAACATCCATACTGTATTTTCAAAAAATAAATTAATTAAAAACAAACAAACAAAAAAAAAAACCTGACCAATTAAATAGCTGTTTCTGTGTTTGCACTTTATAATTTCAGCAACAGATGAGACTCATTAGGGAGCCAGACTAGAGGTTATTGTAATTTTCTTTTAATCATTTGTCATGCAGCATACATGTAAGATCATGTGGTCCTCGGTCAGAGCAGGTGTAAATTGAAGTATTTTCAATCATAATTATAATTTTGCCCAGATGGTCACATTAAGCTCTGTTGAATTTGTGCGTATATTGAAACAACCAATCCTCAACCGTCCTGAGGGCCTTTTTTATGTAAATGTATTCATATGAACACATTAACACTATTTCACTGACACAGTTGTGTAAATGCATATGTGCCAAATGATTTGGATGTTTGAATAAAGCATCCAAGCTAATTTACTGTCATAATCAAACAATTTTTTTCTCATTTAAGGAGAATTAAAGACAGATGATAAACAGGAGCAAAGAGCATCTCACCAACCCAGGTGGGAACCACAGCTAATGGGTTGATGGAAGGCCCTGAATTATACATGATTTCACTGAAAGGACTGTTTTGATGATTTTAAGGTCCATTACTGCACATCTTTCTGCCGCCTCTGCTTCAGTGGTCCAGGAAAAGAGCAAGTCAAGGTAGTGGTGAGGCAGATGGAACTATTTTCTGTTGTCGAGCTTTTTTATTTGCAGAAGAGGCATAATGGATGTTTGCTCTCTGCAGATGTTTACTCCTGTCTAACCTTTCTGTGGCTTCACTATCATTTTTTCTGTTTGCTGTAAACATTTTTATCTGTTATTTGTTTACTGAGATGTGAGATAATGTCCTTATCTTTTGTTTATGTGGAATAGTCAAAAAAATTCTTCCAAAATGAGAAACCAATCCACAGGAAAGCTGTATCCTCTTTATGAATGATATTTATCAAGTGATTACCACTGGCATGAAAATTAATTTTACACTTGATAAAGTAATAATGTTGTCAGTAATATCCGTTTTACAACAGTATGGTATCAATTAATACAACACAAAAAACATTCAAGCCATGCACAGCTTCTCAAAGTGTTTAAAATGTAATGAAATGTCTGCTGGTGGGTATCTACAACATCATCTTGTGCACAAGAGACCCTATCTCTTAGAAATTCTGTTAATTATAATATAGCAAATGTCCTTTTACAGAAAGAAATGCCACCCAAATCACATTTTTAATCAACATAATGAGGGAATGTTTTTAATCTGCAAAATTGCAAAATGGTCATACACGTTGGCAAAACATTCACTAACAATGTTTCTTTAATTTGTTTTCCTGCAATATTCACTTATTGCAACTAAAGCATGATTGAAATGTTTTATGTTTATGTTTACAGAGATGGTGGTCTTGGTTAAATATTGGATGGGTAGCCAAATGCTTGTAGCTAACATGCAGCACGCTGTCCAGTCTGCCCCACATGAATGACTGTTTACATCAAACACCCCCTGCCCGGTGCCTTCTTCTCCTCCTATAGGAACAGCTCACAGTACCTTTCGCCCTATCAGCCCCCCCCCCACAGGCTTCATCTGTCACTACCACCTTCCCCATACAGACCATTACTTCCCACCATAGACTCACTGTAACTGGCTCATCATCACGCCTCGCTGCTGTAAATCATAACAATTTAATCCAAGCCCCTCAGCAAACTCTTTTAACCCCTGCTCTTAAATCCAAACCCGTAAATGTTGGTCTTTTAAATATCAGATCCCTTAATAACAAGTCTTTTTTTATGTCAAGATTTTATTACTTTTAACAACCTGGACGTTTTTATAATCACAGAGACTTGGTTATCTGAGGGAGATTGCAGTCCTCTTATCGAAGCAACCCCCCCCTGATTTTACACACTTACATCAACCCCAACTGTCAGGCAGGGGAGTGGGGGGGGGGGGTTGCTGTCATTTACAGAAATTATTTTAAATGCACCCCCATCGTAATCTTACTTCTTTTGAACACCTTGGTTTATGGTACACTCTAAAGAGCCTGTAATCATTTTAATAATCTACAAACCGCCCAAGCCAAACAATATTTTTATCCAAGAGTTTGCCGAGCTACTATCCCATTTCATGTCAAAGCATGACAAAATTCTCATTTTAGGTGATTTTAACATCCATATGTGCTTCCCTTCTCAGAGGTTTGTAACTGATTTTATGGACACTTTAGAATATTTTAACCTCACTCAGGTAATACAAGAACCTACACATTCACACTATTGACCTAGTTCTATACAGCGGTCTCAGCCCTGACAATTTTGAGATTAAGGATATCTGTGTGTCTGATCACAAAGCAAGTTTTCTGAGCTTTTTACTAATGCCTTTTTAGCTGCCTGTAGTCCTCATTTTAATACAGAGGAGCTGGTCTCTCTTTTTAATCACACTTGTCAGTCTGTCTTGGACTCTGTTGCCCCCCACAAGGATAAAAAGTCAAAGAGAGAAGTGCAACCGTGGCTAAATGAATCCACCAAGGAATTAAATAGAGACTGTAGGAAAAAGGAAGGCAAATGGAAAAAAACAAGTTTATACGAGTTTTATGAGATCTGGAAAGACGTAATGACAAATCAAATCAAAAGGCAGTTAAAGAAGTTAAAACATCATTTTTTTCGAGTTTAATTTTAGCAAATCATTATAACCCCAGTATTTCATTTAAAATAATAGACTCAGTCACCACCCTCTCCCCTTGTGATGCCTCACAAGAGATGTGTGAGAGGTTTTTAAATTTCTTAGATGAAAAAGTCATGGATATAAGGCAACAAACCCAAAAGTTGTTTCAAACCAGCTTTTAGCTTTTATGTGTCTAAACAATATCTTTGAGAAATTTCAGTCAGGTTTTAGAGCTTTACATAACACAGAAACTGCCCTCCTCAAGGTAACTAATGACCTCCTTTTAGCAGCTGAAAGGGGGGAGAGCGCAATTTTTTTTCTTTTAGCTCCTAAGTGCAGCTTTTGACACAGTAGACCACACTGGTTTTATTCTTATCATCACCATCGGTAACTTCACTTCTTCCAAAGCCCACATTACCAGTGGTGTACTGCAAGGTTCAATTTTAGGTCCAATTTTATTTTCCATCTAAATGCTTCTACTTGCCTCAATCATCCAATAACACAACGTTTCTTTTAATTGCTATACAGACGACACACAGATATACCTTCCCCTGAGACCCGGTGACCCAAGAGGCCTAGCTGCTGCTATAAACTGTCTCAGCAATGTCAACTGTTGGATGGCACAAAATTTTCTTCAACTCAACAACTCAAAAAAACAGAAATCATACTGTTCAGTCCCCCTAATCCGAAAAACCCCTTCAGTCTTGGTCCTCTATCCACCAACATGAAGCCCACTGCCAGAAATCTAGGAGTACTGTTTGACTCAGATTTAAGTTTCAAACCACACATTAAAAAAGTTGTCCAGTCCTGCTTCCTCCAAATAAGAACCATGTCCAGTATTAAGCCAATGCTCTCCCACCCTGACCTTGAAAAAATCATGCCTTCATGTTCTCCAGATTAGACTACTGTAACTCCCTCCTTACCAGCATAACACAAAAATCCCTCTCTTGTCTCCAACTAGTTCAGAATGCAGCAGCTCGGCTTCTTACTGGTTTTAACAGACATTACATCACCCCAAACCTGGCTTCTCTCCATTGGCTCCCTGTTTGTTTTATAATTGGTTTTAAGATTCTACTGATCACTTTTAAAGCACGTCTGGGTCTGGCTCCAAGCTACATAACAGATATGTTGACCCCATATGAACCAGCCCGCAGCCTTAGATCCTCAGGTGGGGCCCTTCTGGCTGTTCCAAAGTCGAGGCTTAAATCTAAAGGTGACCATGCTTTTGCCATCACGGCCCCTCGACTTTGGAACGACTCGCCTGAGGAGATAAGGCTCGCAGAATCAGTAACTTCTTTTAAACCTATTTTTCTACAGACTTGTTTTTATGTAATGTTGTCTTTCGATCATCTTTCTATTGTCATTTAATCTTTTTATCATATCTCTATTGTTTTTCTTTGTCTTCTGCTGCTGTCGTCTTAAGGTCAGACCTGTTATTGTTTTCTGTGTCGTGTCTTTGCTTTGTCTGTCAAAGCACTTACAAAGCAAAACTCTGTTTTTAAAAGGTGCTATATAAATAAAGATATTATCATATTATTATTATAATATAAGTATAATATTAGTATAATAATACATATAAGTCAACAGTGTCTTAAAACATGTCACAAAACATGTTTACTTTGTCATCATTTAACTGAAATCCCAATTTTTCCTTCAACCAAAGTGCTTTTATTGCCTGAACCTACAGGCTGAAGTCTGGATGCAAAGCCTCGGTATGAAAGTTGAGCGATCACCTCCCCACAACTTCTACGTTATAATAAAATGAAGCACTTCTCATGGTAAACAAATTATTGTAAGTTTCTGTAAGTTACTGTAAGTTTCCCTCAAAACGGATGTGGCAAATGAAATCAGTAGTATATAAACGTAATTTCTAGGAGTGTTAGCTACATTTCCAACTGCAACAACAAAATTAGAAAGTTAGCAGCAAAACCGACACATTATCCTCATGTTTTTAGTTATTGTTGTGTTGAGTAATTAGCAAATCCTCAAAGAATATTTAGGAGTGAAATATGGACAGTTTATTTAACTTTTCATTTCTGTCTGGCTCCTGATTATTACATTTGAAAAACATGATGTGAGGAGGAGTGGAGGCTTGATAACACAACATGGCTGTATTCAGAACCACCTACTTCATACTACAGAGTATGGTACTGCATACCGCATACTATGTTTCATAGTAGTATGCAGTATGAAACTGTTCAATTGATTTAATTTGCAGTATGCTAGGCCAGGCTTAGCCGGTTTCCGGGTTTGAAAAGCGAGATAAAAAAAGGTAACGGTCAAAGTGACTGGCCGGTCTCACCCAGCCAGCAGCTCCTCACAGCTCCAGAAACATCACAACAAATTTCCAAACAGCCATTATTTGGATAAACTGAGCACATATTGGGAATCTAACAACAGCTTTTAGCTGGCTCAAAAACACCACCGTGTTGCTGTCTGCCTTTTCAGAAATTGCCGTGTTTTGTGACCGTTCCAGCACTTTGCATTGTGGGACAAAGTAGGTGACGTAGAGTGGTCCGATGCGTACTGGAGATTTTTTCCAAATCAATACAACACTCAGATATTTTAGGCATACTGCAGATTTTGCTTTTGTTTGCATACTGCATACTACATGCTACATTTTGGCCAAATCAGTATGGACTGCTAGTATATATTGTAGGTGGTTTCGAATGCAGCCTATGTGAGGACGCGGTGGGGCGGGGGAGGCAAGGTTACATGAGACAGAAACATATTGACATGTGGACCATCACTATCACTATCAGTCATTTTAAGCCAGCATGGATTGTGACAACTTTCAGGAACATACGATGTAGAGGACTCATCTCCACTGGAGTATCATAGAGGTCCCAATCCTCACCTGTTTGAACCTCTTGCTAGTTTCACTCCACTTGGACCTGAGGCTGTGGCTGGCAGCCTTGTAGGCGGCTAGTCCATGGAGGTCCAAGAAAGGAGAGGGGATGTCAAGGAATGGTACGAAGCTAGTATTGGTTCATTTCTCACTCTCTGTAGCTACCCTGGTGACTGTCATTATATTCTCTATGGCTAGTGTTCCACTTTTTTTACTTGGTCAACGAATGAAATATACCTCAGCTTCTTCATCACGGTTGAGGAGGGATCACAGAATTTGGCTTAACACAATATGCCAGCAGGAATCTAATTATGTGTACAGTGCAAAATAATTAATTCCCACTGTCTTTAGAAGTACACCAGGTTTCAAACATCTAATTGATTAAGACTGAAAGAAATCCTTTTATTCAATAAGCAATATACAATAAATGGTTGATCAGTGTGACAAAACCTCAAGGGCAAAGAATAAATTAAAGCTGAAAACTCATTAATGAAATTACTCATTCAGCTAATTTAGACAAGATGAGGCCGTTCACCTCCACACAGCGCGATGTACATACGTAAGCCTCTGGCATACGACACACATAGGAGAAACACAAGCTATCATCTGCAGCAATGTTAACGACATTCTCAAAGTCAATAAGGGGATGTTGGAAATTACCTCCAGCACCAGTTCACTACTCAGTGTAGGGTGACAGCTTTTACTGCCTCTCGAGCTGTCTCGTCGGTCCCCGTACAAATAAAGCCTAAAATAACAAACACACTAAGCTGTCAGTGTTAAAGTTAATCAGAATTTAATGAACTAACTGTCATCCCCAGTTGTTAAGAGGATTTGGGATTATTGAGGAGGGTGCTAGAACAATGCAGAAGTAAATTACCTCGGTGGTAGAATGGCAGTTGAGGTTTAATAAAGTGAAGGCCACTGGGCGTAATGTATCATTGTCACTCAGATTAATTCAATAACCTA